>NC_132883.1:23592595-23899167 GCF_030463535.1 Salminus brasiliensis | reverse complement strand
TATTTACACAGCCCTCAATGATTCAACTTCATTAATGAGGCTGTTACCAACCTCATTCACAGTTTTTGGTCCACTTGGTCCACTTGGTCCACTTTATCACGTTCCATTTCCTTTCGTTTATGGTACCATTTACAATTGAGTGGACTGATGCTCTTGTGTGCTCTAGATATTTTGGAAATTGCTAAACCACTTTATCCACAGTTGTTGGTGAGTCCACTTCATCACAGTCCCTGATGGACTGCTTACAGTGCCCATTACAATCGACTGCCCAGATTCTCTTTTGTCCACAGCCCTTTTTGATTCAGAAGTGGCTACGAACTTCATATATGAGGCTTTCGCCAACATCGTCCACTGTTCTTGGTACAATCGCCTGCCCAGATTCTCTTCTGTCCACAGTGTTACTGTTACATTCAAGACATAGGTGATCCTGTGATCCAGTATTGCATATTTGATACTGTTAGTGCTGCCATCTGGTGGCCTGTTTCTTGTTGTTTTTGTTTTTCTCTCTCTCCCTCTCCTGGTGAAACGACTGATTGGAAACAGCTGATCTCAATGCGTGTGCTGGTTGGCTGCAGTGTCTGAGCTTTGTCATTGAAATGTTGCCATTGGCGTTTATCTAGTCGCCCGTGGCGTTCTCACCATGTGGCCAAAGGTGGTTGTGATTGAGGCTGTTCAAGATATATAACATGACAATTCACAGTTTGATGTATGTGGATCTATTGTAGCCTACTGTTTTCTGTGTCATTATGTACTTGTTGATGTCCAAGTGGTTTAATCATAGTCATGTTTGTAGTGGTGAGTGCCATTTACTATTTTAATTTCATTTATTATTTTTCATTTATTATTCTCTTGCTTCATGTTGGGGAGGCAGGTAAGGCCATTGTATTTTGTTTTATTATTTTTTAGTTAGGTTAGTTAGTAAGGAGGGATGTCATGTGTGTCTGTAATTTTGGCCTTTGCTCACCCTGATGCTATATGATGTTGACTGTGGTCTTGATATGTTTGCCTATAATACTACATTTTCATTTGAGCATTAAATCTGTTTCTTTATGGTTTGTTTATCTCCTCAAGCCCTAAACTAGTTTTTTTTATGAAATGGTTTAATAAACTGGGCTGTAAGATTACTCAAAAATTGACTAACTTTACAAGACTTTAACAAAGCAAAACTTCACCAAAAGTGAAGTAGAAAAGAAAAACGTAGGCCAGAGTTATAAGAAAAAGTAGGCCAGAGTTATAAGAACTGCTTTTTATTGGAATTTAAAAACCTGAATGTTCTTATACGACTGAAGACGTGTCGAGGTTCTTCTGTTCCCTGTATGCTCTGTGACTAATTTGCTGAACAAGTAGATCTATCTGAGATGTTTCCAAGCTGTTTTAAGCCTGCGTCTGAGATGAACACTGTATGTGAACTTTTACATTCTGAATTTTTAGTTGAAAGTAAGTCAGAAGATGCTGAAAATGATTTCACATCAAAACTGAATTTTATTAAAGAGGCTTTGATGGAGGAACAAAGTTGGGATCAATCTCTTGATAACTGTAGACTAACTGCTGTAACAGAAGAAAGTAATGCCCCATCATGCAGTTATGTATTTTCAGCAAGATGTACATGTACTTAGCATGTACTTAGCTTAGCCCCCTGACAGTGTGTTCTCTGGTCATCTGGGTATACAGAAAACACATCAGCAGATCATGTGTTTTTTCTTTTGGCCTGGTCCTAAAGCTGATGCTGTGTTATGTTGAGTTACGGGAAAACCCAATCAGGTTATTCCATCCACATCACTTCATCCAATCCTAGCATTATGAGCACCATTTCAACATGTGTAGGGCAGCTGCCCTGGCCACTGATCAAATCCTTCTACTTTTGTGTTACCCCTTGACCAGCTACCTAAACAAATGCTCATGCTTCATTACAGTAACAAGGCTGTGATGGCTGTCTTAAGTATGTTGCGAGAAGGTTACAAAGTATGTTCAGGTTTTTCGCTGCTGCTGCTGCACCTGCATCATTATCCTCTATTTTATTTGTTCCAGACATGAGGAGCTCCTCCCTTACTGTTCCACATTGCATTGTGGTATAATGTAAAAAAGTGTCCATTGAGTATACACCAAAAATTAGCTGTGCGCTAATCCGTATACGTTCGGCACCATTTAAGGTGGCTTCCAGTAAGAAGCTGGAGAATAACTCCAGCCTTGTTGGTGCAGCCGTTTCTTTACGGCATCATAAATCAGCACATTTTACAGTTGTAAAATACATCCAGATAGATCCGGGAACTAATTTTACTGAAGTTCTGAAATTGTTAGCAATTGATCATCACATGTCCAGTGCATATCACCCCGAATCTCAGGGTTCTCTAGAATGTTTTCAACAACCTCAGTGCTTCGTACCTACTGTCTTTAGGTAGATAAAGAATGTGATGATGGCATCCTGGTCTTATTGTTTGCCATTTGTGAAAGTGATCAGGATTCCATTGGGTTTAGCCATTCACAGCTGAATTGTGAATTTCACTTTGGAGATAAAAGACTTGTACGTACCAGGTTCTGCCCTGTGTGCAGAGTTTTCAGGAAGATTGTGTTGATGGAGGTGGATCTGCTAATAGGGTTTTGCTAAGTTCTCCCCTACTGCTTCTGAAGTATCTGCTTTTGTCACACCAGATCTCTTTCTACAGTATTCCGTAAAGCCATTTGGGTTACAAAAGGTAATAGCTAATGTAAACAATTGTGAAGCATGTCTGGATGTCGTTGTGATGTCTAGATGTCTATCAGAGTTGGAATGAACATTTGGCAATCCTCTGAAATGTGTTTAAGCGCTTATAGTTAAGTTTCCCTCACACTTAATCTCACTAAATGTGAGTCTGGGAAAGCTAGAGTATCCTAGGTTTGTAAGAAGGTGGGCCAAGGTGAAGTGCGCCCTCTTGAGGCTAAGATACCAACCCTGCAGTTGTGCTTTTGTAGAACCCCTGTTCTAATGACTCCTGACTACACTCAATTCTTCAAGCTGTAAGCTGGGGCTGGAGCTGTCCTCCTTAAAGAAGACTCGAGGTGTTGACCATCCAGTTTATTTTTCATAGAAATTGAAGGAACATCAGATCATGTATAGAACCACTGAGAAGGAAGCTTAGCACTCTTATTAGCTTTTCAACACTTTATGTGGGGTCGAGTGTTTTGGCAGTAGTGCTCTATATATACCACAATATCAGCTGAAGACTGATGAGATGGTTCATGATTGTTCAAGGTTTTAATGTTCAGAATAAGAAAGATTGTGAAAATGTAGTTGCTGATGCGTTGTCTAGGCAGTAGTGTGAGGGTGTTATGACCCTGGGGAGTGTAGAAGAGAGCCTCGTTGGTGCAGCCATGTTTGTTTACAGCGGCAGAAAGATGAAGCAGTTTAGGAACACAGAGTCCTAACCTGACGTCAGTCCAATTATTCCATTCCACCTTAAATGGTGCAGCAGATTTAGTCAAAAGTATTCACCAACTGTATAGCACCAGAATGGAACAGGTGGAACATAATTGGGATGAGATGCCGATTTCAGTAGGGCATCAATCTTAGTGTGCTTCTCTATCCTTCTTCTACTTAAGCACAACTCTAATAATGAACATATGATGCTTTAAATACAAAAACAGAAAATATTATTTAAATTCAGCCTGTAGTTCAAAACTACATCCAACCAAACACCACTGTCTGACTCACTGTTGTCTTTACCTAGTTAATAGATGTAGATCTGCACTCTTAGCTCCTTCAGTGGGGGTTTTTTTCAACCATTTCAGCCCAAAAAAAAAAGCTTCTAAGCTTTTCAGTCCCTGAGATCAATCCTGGAGGACTTGTGTCCATCTGCTGAATTAAGAAAACAAATGGTAAATGTGGCATCAATCTATACAAAATGAAAATGTGAGCGAGTTAGACAGTCATGCAGTGAGGTGAGGATGAATCAATGCGAGGACCAGCGGGCAGTGTTTTCTTCTTTTTCTTGTCTTACCTTTGTCTTCTTTTCGTCTTATATTTTCTTTTTTATCTTTGTCGTCTTTCTTCTTTGTCTTTGTAATTTTCTTTTTTCTTGTTTTCTTCTTTGACTTCTTTTTCTCAATATATATTTTTTTGTCTTTCTTCTGTCTTCTTAGTCTTCGGCTTTTTGTTTTTCTTATTTTTCTTTTCTTAGTGTTTTTGTCTTGTCAAGTCAAATTTATTTGTATAGTGCTTTGTACAACTGTTGTGGTCACAAAGCAGCTTTACATAATTAGTAATTAGTAAAAGACAGAAAAAAGTCTTTAATAGCAGTCCTAAAATAGAGCCTTGTGGAACTCCATATCTTACTTCTGTGTAATTTGAAGATAAATCTTTACAAACTCCTTTAGATATGATTTGAACCACCATAGGGCTGGTCCTGTGATTCCAACCATTTTCTCTAATCTTTCTAGTAATATAGTATGATCTATTGTATCAAAGGCTGCACTAAGGTCTAGTAGGGCTAATAAAGATACATAGCCTTTATCAGAGGCAAGAAGGAGATCATTTTTATTCTTCACTAGGGAGGTCTCAGTGCTGTGATGGGATCTGAATCCAGATTGGAATTTCTCATACATGTCATTTGTACTCAGGTATAAGCAGAATTGTTGGCCTACAGCTTTTTCTAAAATCTTGGATATGTATGTTAAGTTGGAGATGGGTCTGTAAATAGACAATACACAAGGATCAAGATTTGGCTTCTGGATTAAAGGTTTTATGACTGCCAATTTAAGTTTTTTAAGGTTTTTGGGAAATGCCCTAGGCTAAGGGATGAATTTACAATTGTTAAAAGAGGTCTAATTAGAAGTGAGAGTATTTCTTTTAGCAATTTAGAGGGAATCGGGTCAAGTTGTACAGGCTGTACAATTTGGTGAGGAAATATTTTTTTTTTCTAGTAAGTTTAGAGATCTCGCTAAAAAGAACTCTGGGATTGTCTGTTTTTGTTTTTCTCAATCAGCGAGGCCAAATACGCTGAGCGAGCTTTAATGAGTGCCTTTCTATATTGACTAAGGCTGTCCTTCCACACAGAGTGGAACACCTCTAGTTTGGTCGTCCACCATTTACGCTCTAGTTTCTGCACTGTTTTTAGTTTTTGCCTTGTCATTTTACTTTTAAACAGTGCTTCTTTGTCTAAGGTTGATTGAAGGGTATTTTCCAGGTCGTTCGTTAATGTAACTAGCTCCGTTTGGAGTCATTGGGGTTATTGCGCGCTTTAGACAGTGTTGCGGGGAAAAAATTAACATTTTGCCTAAGATGTGTCTCAAAGGAGATTAGATAATGGTCTGATATTACTGAGCTTTGAGGTACAATATTTAGATGATCAATTATAACACTCAGGGTCAGGACTAAATCTAGGGTATGGTTACAGTAATGTGTGGGTCCAGTCACATTTTTTGTGATGCCGACAGAATCTAAGATTGATACAAACGCCTTTGCTAATGGATCATCTGCTTTTTCAAAATGAATATTAAAGTCTTCTACTATTATAACTTTGTCACTGCACACTGACAAAATCACAAAATTATTTAAAAAAGTCAGAATATGACCCTGGAGGCCTATAAATATTAATTTAGTCTGAATGCATTTTTATTTGTTGCTGGATTTGATTTTTTAATGTAGAAAATCTCAAAAGAAGTGAAAGTGTTAGTGTTTTTGAATAATATGTAGTGTATTCTGGTAGATTATGCATACTCCACCTCCTGTGCCTGATAATCTAGGGCTATGTACATATTTATAACCTGCGGCGGTGGCTTCATTTACTGCTATACATTGATCAGGTTTCAGTGTGGCAGAAAATGTCTAGTTTCTAATTAATTTATTAAAACAAGCAGATTTAGATATTCTATGTTTGGCTTTAATTTGGGGCACAGACAGTCTTAATACAATGAAACCTGGGTGACAACTCAAAGCAGCTCGCAGACGGTTTAGCGTGTCTGTCTGCGGCCTGGTCCCGGCTTTGGATTGTCAGCAGCCTTTTACACTACTCGACTAACTAGCAGACTATGCGTTATGCTGCACGAAAATAGGGCAGCACCCTCCTGCGTGGGGTGGACGCCATCCCTACCTAAAAAACAGGCTTGCCCTCAAACTTTAATCAGTTATCTATGTTATTTAGTGCTGTGATTCGGCTGTAAGACTCAATCGAATGAAGTTGCCGGTGAGTGGAAGCACAAGATAGATGTTTCTAATAAAGTGACCGTAACTTAAAGCTACCTTACACTCAGCAAAAGTCCATTCTCTATCAGCAGAGAAACCTTTGGATGAAAAGTACTGAGCTATCTTTTGCTCATTAATATATTTCTTCACTATGCCATTGATTACTTTTTCAAAATCAGAATCAGTCCACTGAGGCATTTCAGTCCCTCCCTTAACTAAGGTGCTGCTTTTATAGTTAAGAGACTTCCATGAGTCTTTACCAAGATTCTGAGTATGTTGGCCTTTTCTTGACATGGTGTGGAAACAGGAGAACAAATCCAAGTTTTCTTCTTATTAACTAAACTACAGAAGAACAAAAACACAACTCCGTTCAGAGAGGATTACGGTTACAAACGTTACGTTTAACAGTAACAAAACAAACTTCTCTCCTTTAGAGAGGATAACAGCCACAAAACACTAGGTTTTTATCAGTGACAAACAGATAACTTCTCTTCTTTCAGAGAGGCTAACAATTACTGACTCCTCTGTCTTAAGAAAACAGAATTTCTCTCAGATTCGAAATGGCGTTTACTCACCAAGAAGGTTTTAGTAGGCCATCCGGGTCACGGCACCACATTGTTAGAAATCCGGCATAAAGGAGACAGATTCAGGAGTCAGGAGACTGGATCTTTAGCATTGGAGTTTATTCACGTGCAGACAGAAAATCATACACTGGCACAGCTTAGTTGATCACGGTCAGTCTAGTCTAGTCCGACCATGTCTAGTCCGAACCAATCCAGTCTGAACCAATCCAGTCTGAACCAGAATCCAGTCTGAACCAGAATCCAGTCTGAACCAGAATCCAGTCTGAAACAGAATCCAGTCTGAAACAGAATCCAGTCTGATTAGGGGTATTTTGAGAGGGCCTTATATATATTGGAAATTGTGGGAGGGGAAAGGTTCATGAAGAGGAGTTTAAGGAGGGGTAGGAGGGGGATGAAGGACAGGTCACTTGGAGTATCAACAGTAGGGGGTGATAGTTAGCACTTTAAAGAGGGGTAGGAGGTGGGTGAAGTTGAGGGGGGTTGATGGTCATCACACATCAAAGGTCATCGGTATGACCACTTGATTGTTGTCACCTTTTGAGGGTTATTCGAATTACCATATACAAAGAGAGAGAGGGACCACTTTAGGCCGGCAGACGAAGGGTAACAAAAGGTGAGACAAAGGATTAAGATAACCATTTGATAAGTTGAAACCACATGAAAGTAATGTTAGAAAGGGTCATATTTTCTCTCAGCTACAACTCTCAGGTCTTTGGTCTTCACCTATATAAGGCCATCAGTTGTCAGGTACATCTGGATTGTACACAAAACTGTCTTCCCTCCATTGGGCGTTGTGCCCACTTGGGCTATTCGGGGTCAGTGTGGGTGGAGGTGGAAGAACTGCCGATTGGCTTTTCAATTTTGCTTTCTGTCAGTGTGATCTCACCCTTGCATGAGTATGATGCAGGACCTCTAGTGTGCACCTTAGGAGTGTCTGGTGGGTTAGGGGGTTCAGGCTGATCTTTGACCTTGAACTTGACCAAACCTTGCATCTCCATCTCCACATCAGTTTCGGTCCAGGTGGTCACGTGAAGTGGTCACTGCATTGCTGTCTGCTCTTGTCCATCTGATTCAGGGGCATATGGAGGTGGTCTCAGGTTTGAGCCGAGAATACAGCCCGGGCTTGTTTGTCTTGTCATCATGTTGTTTGCTTATCTCCATGTTGTGAAAGTTAGCCTACGAGTGATAAGAAGATAAGGGGTGATAAGAGAAGTACAGGGGTGCTATAAGAAGATAAATGGGTGATGAGAAATATTGGCGTAATACAAGAAGATATGGGGTGATAAGAGAAATAAAGGGGTGAAACCAGTAGAAGGATGTTACAAGAGAAATATGGAGTGTTAAGAGAAATATGGGGAGTTATAAAGAATAAATTAAGGGGTGTTAAAAGAAAAAGAAGGGGTATTATTAGAAGAAACTGGGTATTACAAGAAGGGTGAGTAATTATACAAGTGAAGAGATAGGGTATAGTGTACACAGAAGCTTGTGTGTGTGAATGTGAAGGGAATTATCGTGTGTCTCTCAGTCTATGTGTGGATTCTGGGTGGCTATGTTCTGTTGGGGTTGAAGGGATATGTTTGGAGAGTAATTCTAAAAACTCGCCATACTGTTGTCTTTTATTGTGAGATCTTGTGCTTTGCAGGAGATCTCACAATAAGAAAAATCTCATAAAAACGAGAGAGGAGCTATATTTAAGTTTGTGCACAGAATCAATAAAAGCCAAATTAATTGGGGTTGTAAAAAGATAAGGGTAAAAGCTGAAAAGAATTCTGTTATTGTCTCAGAAAAATGTGTGCATTTGTGGGAGGTTGCAAATTTAAGGGAAGACACAGTATGGGGGCCCCCGGAGAGAAGAAAAAGAGGAGTAAATGTTACATGTTGTATGTCTAGTCTGAGATTTTGTTTTAATGGCCAATAAAAGATAAATGGATCCATTCGATAGAGTTATGTGATGAGTGTAGAAAAGCAGTAGGAAATCTATGAAATAAATAGGTTTTGTAGATATGTGGGTTGGAATGAAGTATAGGAAAATTAATGAGCCCTGACTGGGCATCAGAGAGGGAGATAGGTAAAGGAACAGTTTCATAAACCACTAAAGCAGCCCATACTGGCACCAGGTCACGTGTAGTACAAGAATACTGTTAATAAGTCCTGTGGTTGTTGTATGGATACTGGAATGTGGGTTTTATAGTGTAAGTCCAACCTACCAACCTGAGAAAGAGATTTGACTAGGTTCAAATAGTTATACATAAAAGATGTGTTTATATCTTGTGTAGGTAATTCTTTGTATGAATAACATAAGCATTATTGTTAAGCACTGTAGGAAAGTAATCTCTGGTATTTCTGTTCTATCCTGGCAGAAAGGGAATCTATCCACCTGTACATACTAGCATATAAATAGGTTCTGCACAGATGCTTTTGGTTGAACTTTCACCACTGGAAAGGGGAGCCTCATGTATGCAAGCATACACATACACTAAGGTTTAAGGTTGGTAGAGAGTTAAATCACTTTTAAACACACATGGTTAAAGATTCTCTCACTTGATTAGCTTAAGATTAGATCTGAATTACAAGTAATCTGGTTTGATTCTCCTTTCTCTTTTATGGGATGTGAGAGGAGACAGAAAGAAGGACCTAAGGAGGGGCAACTGGTGAGTGACGTGCCAGAAACGTCACATGGACTGAGTGGAAGAAGCTGTGCTGACTTCCGATCAGGCTAGTGTGCTTATCCACAGATCACTTCCCTGTATACACCTGCATTCTAAACAAATGTGTATTCATATTTATAGTGCTATTAATTATATAATACTTGCTAACAGTTGCCAACTGATTGGTTGGGCAGTGACTTTGATTACTTAAAGATAACACACTTGGGGGTTAAACATTTTGTTGAAAGCCACAGGTAGGGAAGTATTTGGTGGTTTAACTCTTACTAGAGGAGGACTTTTTTTTTTTTTTTTTAGAGTGGTCATACATTCTTAAGGTCTGGGCTGTTCTGAAGTTGGCAAACCTCAGTTAATTTCAACAACTCGTATAGTAACTTTTAATAAACAAATAAATAAATATCGTATAATTCAAAGTAGACAGTGAAGTGGTAGTAATTTCAATAATTTAAAGTAATCTTTTTCACACTCAAATAACAGAGGCCATTATTATGCCAACTATGGGTACAAACACTTCAAAAGGAATTACTCCTGTTGATGTAGTTAAAATAATCCATTAATTAAAGGCATAACTAAGACATCAGAGAAATGGCACAAGCGTTGGCCTGACATTGACCAACCATGGCCAGTGGAGGGGACTCTTAATCCAGATGTAATTAAAGTAATGCAAGTACTTCTGGCTAACCAAAAGAAAGGTAAGAAGGGGGAAAAAAACATAAGAAGAAGAGACCGATGGAGCTCGGCATTCTCCAGTTGCTTGAATAAGAAGGGCAGAAACTGGTCAAAGCAGCAAAGGATAAGAGAGAGAGGAGTGCAGCAGAAATGGAGAGACAGATGAGAGGAATAGGAAAGCAGATGGCAGAAATTAATGAGCCATTTTCACACGTAAACAAGAACCCCCCACATATGAGAAGGAATTGAGAGTCTGAGAAGATCTATCCCCAGCTCCCAGTGATCACTCAAGAGGGCAAATATCACATCAGAGATGATGGCCGAATAGTGGAAGCAGGAAAAGCAGAAACAATTATAATAATGTATTTTCCAAAAGCAAGAAGAAATCAACATATATGTAAACTGAAGGTGAAGTGAAGATCAGGAGGACAAAAGTTGGAGATGATGTGGATGAAAGTGCGTGGGAAGCCAGAAGAGGATGTGATCCAGCAGTCACGCTTAGAACGTGAACAAGTAAGACAAAGAATAAAGAAAGAAAATGAATGCTTACTTACAGATAACACAGTTGCAGATGAAAAAAAAAGCCAGAAAGCCAGAGGTCCACATTCAGACAACCATATACAGTTGATGTATAGTCTCTTGGAATCATGAGGTCCTGTGAACAAAGACAAAGAAGAAAGTCAACAGCTGAAAAGAAACATAATGCTTTCTTACCGATGACACAGTTGAAGATGAATAGAAAGTCAGTCAGATTGAGTTGCAGATGTAGACAACGGCAAAAAATTGGAGATCGATAGCCTCTTGGGATCATGAAATCCTGTCAACTAGTAGGACAAAAAAGAAAATCAAAATATGAAAAGAAAGTGAATGTATACTCACCTGTTACACAGTTGAAGATAAATTAAAAGCCAATAAGAAGAAAAATCCAGATACAGACAACGGCAAACAGCTGGAGATGAACAGTCTCTTGGCATCATGAGGTCCTGTGAACAAGACAAAGAAGAAAGTCAATACATGAAAAGAAACTGAATGTATACTTACCTGTTACAAAGTTGCAGATGAATACACAGCCAGTAAGACAGAAGTCCAGATGCAGACAACCACATGCAGCTGGACATGGACAGTGTCTTGGGATCATGAAGTCATGTGAACGAGTAAGACAAAGAAGAAAATCAAAATATGAAAAGAAACTGAATGTATACATACCTGTTACACAGTTGCAGATGAATACACAGCCAATAAGAAGAAAAATCCAGATACAGACAATGGCAAACAGCTGGAGATGAACAGTCTCTTGGCATCATGAGGTCCTGTGAACAAGACAAAGAAGAAAGTCAATACATGAAAAGAAACTGAATGTATACTTACCTGTTACAAAGTTGCAGATGAATACACAGCCAGTAAGAAATACTTCCAGATGCAGATAACCACATACAGCTGGACTTGAATAGTCTCTTGGGATCATGAAGTCCTGTAAACAAGACAAAATGAAAGTCAATACATGAAAAGAAACGGAATGAATACTTACCTGTTACACAGTTGCAGATGGAAAAAAAAGCCCGTAAGCCAGAGTTCCAGATTCAGAAAACCATATACTGTTGATATATAGTCTCTTGGGATCATGAAGTCCTTTCAACAAGTAAGACAAAGAAGAAAGTCATTACATGAAAAAAAACGGAATGCTTACTTAGCAATTACACAGTTGCAGATGAATACACAGCCAATTAGAAAAAAAATCCAGATGCAGATGAATAGTCTCTTGGGATCATGAAGTCCTGTGAACAAGTAAGACAAAGATGAAAATCAAAATATTAAAAAAAGAAACTGAATGTATACTTACCTGTAACACAGTTGCAGATTAATACACAGCCAATAAGACGAAAAACCCAGATGCAGATGAATAGTCTCTTGGGATCATGAGGTCCTGAAAACAAGACAAAGAAGAAATTCAATACATGAAAAAAACTGAATGTATACTTACCTGTTACAAAGTTGCAGATGAAAAAAAAGCCAGTAAGGCAGAGTTCCAGATTCAGACAACCATATACAGTTGCTGTATAGTCTCTTGGGATCACGAGGTCCTGTGAAGAAGTAAAACAAAGAACAAAGTTAATACATGAAAAGAAACGGAATGATTACTTACCTGTAACAAAGTTGCAGATGAATACACAGTAAGAAAGAAAGAATTCCAGATGCAGACAACATACAGCTGGACATGGACAGTCTCTTGGGATCATGAAGTCCTGTCAACAAGTAAGACAAAGAAGAAAATCAAAACATGAAAAGAAACTGAATGTTTACTTACCTGTAACAAAGTTGCAGATGAATACACAGCCAATAAGACGAAAAATCCAGATGCACACAACTGCAAACAGCTGGAGATGAATAGTCTCTTGGGATCATGAGGTCCTGTTAACAAGACAAAAAGAAAGTCAATACATGAAAAGAAATGGAATGTATACTTACCTGTGACAAAGTTGCAGATGAATACACAGTCAGTAAGAAAGAATTCCAGATGCAGACAACCACATACAGCTGGACATGGACAATCTCTTGGGATCATGAAGTCCTGTCAACAAGTAAGACAAGGAAGAAAATCAATGCATGAAAAGAAGCTGAATGTATACTTACCTGTTACACAGTTGCAGATGAATACACAGCCAATAAGACGAAAAATCCAGATAAAGACAACAACATACAGCTGGAGATGAATAGTCTTTTGGGATCATGAAGTCTTCTGAATAAGTAAGACAAAGAAGAAAGTCAATACATGAAAAGACACGGAATGCTTACTTACCGATTAAACAGTTGCAGATGAATACACAGCCATTCAAAAAGAATTCCAGATGCAGACAACCACATATAGCTGGACATGGACAGTCTCTTGGGATCATGAAGTTCTCTGAACAAGTAAGACAAAGAAGAAAGTCAATACATGAAATGAAACTGAATGCTTACTTTCGGATTACACAGTTGCAGATGAACACAGCCAATAAGATGAAAAATCCAGATGCAGACAACGGCAAACAGCTGGAGATAGATACACTCTTGGCATCAAAAGGTCCTGTCAACAAGTAAGACAAAGATGAAAGTCAAAACATGAAAAGAAACTGAATGTATACTTACCTATTACACAGTTGCAGATGAAGACACAGCCAAGAAGATGAAAAATCCAGATGCAGACAACGGCAAACAGCTGGAGATAGATACACTCTTGGCATCAAGAGGTCCTGTCAACAAGTAAGACAAAGATGAAAGTCAATACATGAAACGAAACGGAATATATACTTACCTGTTACACCGTTGCAGATGAATACACAGCCAGTAAGAAAGAATTCCAGATGCAGACAACCACATACAGCTGGACATGGATAGTCTCTTGGGAACATGAAGTCCTGTGAACAAGTAAGACAAAGAAAAAAATCAAAATATAAAAAGAAACTGAATGTATACTTATGTGTTACACAATTGCAGATGAATACACTCCCAATAAGACGAAAATTCCAGATGCAGTTGAATAGTCTTTTGGGATCACGAGGTCCTGTCAACAAGTAAGACAAAGAAGAAATTCAATACATGAAAAGAAACTGAATGTATACTTACCTGTAACACAGCTGTAGATGTACAAAGCCAATAAGACGAAAAATCCAGATGCAGACAACGGCAAACAGCTGGAGATGAATAGTCTCTTGGGATCATGAGGTCCTGTAAACAAGACAAAGAAGAAAGTCAATACATGAAAAGAAACTGAATGTATACTTACCTGTTACACAGTTGCAGATGAATACACAGCAGTTAAGAAAGAATTCCAGATGCAGACAACCACATACAGCTGGACATGGACAGTCTCTTGGGATCATGAAGTCCTGTGAACAAGTAAGACAAAGAAGAAAGTCCATACATGAAAAGAAATTGAATGCTTACTTACCAAATACACAGTTGCAGATGAATACACAGCCAATAAGACGTAAAATCCAGATGCAGACAACGGCAAACAGCTGGAGATGAATAGTCTCTTGGGATCATGAGGTCCTGTAAACAAGACAAAAAAAAAAGTCAATACATGAATAGAAACGGAATGTATACTTACCTGTTACACAGTTGCAGATGAATATAAAATCAGTCAGGTTGAGTTCCAGATTCAGACAATGGCAAACAGCTGGAGATTGAGAGTTTCTTGGGATCATGAGGTCCTGTGAACAAGTAAGACAAAGAAGAAAATCAAAATATGAAAAGAAACTGAATGTATACTTACCGATTACACAGTTGCAGATGAAAAAAAAAGCCAGTAAGCCAGAGTTCCAGATTCAGACAACCATATATAGTTGATGTGTAGTCTCTTGGGATCACGAGGTCCTGTGAACAAGTAAGACAAAGAAGAAAGTCAATACATGAAATGAAACTGAATGCTTACTTACCGATTACACAGTTGCAGATGAACAGAAAGTCAGTTAGATTGAGTTCCAGATGCAGACGACGGCAAACACTTGGAGATTGATAGCCTCTTGGGATCATGATGTCCTGTGAACAAGTAAGACAAAGAAGAAAGTCAATACATGAAAAGAAACTGAATGTTTACTTACATGTAACACAGTTGCAGATGAATACACAGCCAATAAGACGAAAAATCCAGATGCAGTTGAAAAGTCTCTTGGGATCACGAGGTCCTGTGAACAAGTAAGACAAAGAAAAAAGTAAATACATGAAAAGAAACGTAAAGCTTACTTACCTGTAACACAGTTGCAGATGAATACACAGCCAATAAGATGTAAAATCCAGATGCAGACAACAGCAAACAGCTGGAGATGAATAGTCTCTTGGGATCATGAGGTCCTGTAAATAAGACAAAAAAAAGTCAATACATGAATAGAATCGGAATGTATACTTACCTGTTACAAAGTTGCAGATGAATACAAAGACAGTAAGAAAGAATTCCAGATGCAGACAACCACATACAGCTGGACATGGATAGTCTCTTGGGATCATGAAGTTCTCTGAACAAGTAAGACAAAGAAGAAAGTCAATACATGAAATGAAACTGAATGCTTACTTTCGGATTACACAGTTGCAGACGAACACAGCCAATAAGATGAAAACTCCAGATGCAGACAATGGCAAACAGCTGGAGATAGATACAATCTTGGCATCAAGAGATCCTGTCAACAAGTAAGACAAAGAAGAAAGTCAATACATGAAAAGAAACTTAATGTATACCTACCTGTTACACAGTTGCAGATGAACACAGCCAATAAGATAAAAAATCCAGATGCAGACAACAGCAAACAGCTGGAGATGAATACTCTCTTGGGATCATGAGGTCCTGTAAACAAGACAAAGAAGAAAGTCAACACATAAAAAGAAACTGAATGTATAGTTACCTGTCACACAGTTGCAGATGAAAAAAAAAGCCGGTAAGCCAGAGTTCCAGATGCTGACAACCATATGCAGTTGATGTATAGTCTCTTGGGATCACAAGGTTCTGTGAACAAGTAAGACAAAGAAGAAAGTCAATACATGAAAAGAAACTGAATGCTTACTTTCCGATTACACAGTTGCAGATGAATACACAGCCAATAAGACGGAAAATCCAGATGCAGACAATGGCAAACACTTGGAGATCGATATCCTCTTTGGATCATGAAGTCCTGTGAACAAGTAAGACAAAGAAAAAAGTCAATGAATGAAAAGAAACTGAATGTATACTTACCTGTTACAAAGTTGCAGATGAATACAAAGCCAGTAAGAAAGAATTCCAGATGCAGACAACCACATCCAGCTGGACATGGATAGTCCCTTGGGATCACGAGGTCCTGTGAAGAAGTAAGACAAAGAAGAAAATCAAAATATAAAAAGAACCTGAATGTATACTTACGTGTTACACAGTTGCAGATGAATACACACCCAATAAGACGTAAAATCCAGATGCAGACAACGGCAAACAGCTGGAAATGAATAGTCTCTTGGGATCATGAGGTCCTGTTAAAAAGACAAAGAAGAAAGTCAATAAATGAAAAGAAGCTGAATGTATACTTACCTGTTACATAGTTGCAGATGAATAGACAGCCATTAAAAAAGAATTCCAGATGCAGACAATCTCATACAGCTGGACATGGACAGTGTCTTGGGATCATGAAGTCCTGTGAACAAGTAAGACAAAGAAGAAAGTCAATACATGAAAAGAAACTGAATGCTTACTTACCGATTACACAGTTGCAGATGAATAGAAAGTCAGTCAGATTGAGTTCCAGATGCAGACGACGGCAAACACTTGGAGAACTATAGCCTCTTGGGATCATGAAGTCCTGTGAACAAGTAAGACAAAGAAGAAAATCAATACATGAAAAGAAACTGAAGGTATACTTACCTGTCACACAGTTGCAGATGAACAGAAAGTCAGTCAGATTGAGTTCCAGATGCAGACAACGGCCAAAACTTGGAGATCGATAGCCTCTTGGTATCATGAAGTCCTGTGAACAAGTAAAACAAAGAAGAAAGTCAAAACATGTAAAGAAACTGAATGTATACTTACCTGTTACACAGTTGCAGATGAATAGAAAGTCAGTCAGATTGAGTTCCAGATGCAGTCAACGGCAAACACTTGGAGATCGATAGCCTCTTGGGGTCATGAAGTCCTGTCAACAAGTAAGACATAGAAGAAAATCAATACATGAAAAAAAACTGAATGTATACTTACCTATTACACAGTTGCAGATGAAAAAAAAAGCCGGTAAGCCAGAGTTCCAGATGCAGACAACCATATACAGCTGGACATGGATAGTCTCTTGGGATCATGAAGTCCTGTGAACAAGTAAGACAAAGAAGAAAGTCAATACATGATGTAAAGTCTCTTGGGATCACGAGGTCCTGTGAACAAGTAAAACAATGAAGAAAGTTAATAAATGAAAAGAAACGGAATGTTTACTTACCTGTAACACAGTTGCAGATGAAAACACAGCTAATAAGACGAAAAATCCAGATACAGTTGAAAAGTCTCTTGGGATCACAAGGTCCTGTGAACAAGTAAGACAAAGAAGAAAATGAATACATGAAAAGAAATTGAAGGTATACTTACCTGTCACACAGTTGCAGATGAATAGAAAGTCAGTCAGATTGAGTTCCAGATGCAGACAACGGCAAACACTTGGAGATCGATAGCCTCTTGGTATCATGAAGTCCTGTGAACAAGTAAGACAAAGAAGAAAGTCAAAACATGAAAAGAAACTGAATGCATACTTACCTGTTACACAGTTGCAGATGAATAGAAAGTCAGTAGGATTGAGTTCCAGATGCAGACAACGGCAAACACTTGGAGATCGATAGCCTCTTGGGATCATGAAGTCCTGTCAACAAGTAAGACAAAGAAGAAAATCAATACATGAAAAGAAACTGAATGTATACTTACCGATTACACAGTTGCAGATGAAAAAAAGCCAGTAAGCCAGAGTTCCAGATCTAGACAACCATATATATTTGATATATAGTCTCTTGGGATCACGAGATCCTGTGAACAAGTAAGACAAAAAAGAAAGTCAATACATGAAATGAAACTGAATGCTTACTTACCGATTACACAGTTGCAGATGAATAGAAAGTGAGTTAGATTGAGTTCCAGATGCAGACGTCGGCAAACACTTGGAGATTGATAGCCTCTTGGGATCATGAAGTCCTGTGAACAAGTAAGACAAAGAAGAAAGTCAAAATATGAAAAGAAACTGAATGTATACTTACATGTAACACAGTTGCAGATTAATTCAAAGCAAATAAGACGAAAAATCCAGATGCAGATGAATAATCGCTTGGGATAATGAGGTCCTGTAAACAAGACAAAGAAGAAAGTCAATACAGAATGTACACTTACCTTTTACACAGTTGCAGATGAATACACAGCCAATAAGACGAAAAATCCAGATGCAGTTGAATAGTCTCTTGGGATTATTAAGTCCTGTGAATATGTAAGACAAATAAGAAAGTCAGTACATGAAAAGAAACTGAATGTATACTTACCTGTCACACAGTTGCAGATGAATAGAAAGTCAGTCAGATTGAGTTCCAGATGCAGACAACGGCAAACCCTTGCAGATCGATAGCCTCTTGGGATCATTAAGTCCTGTCAACAAGTAAGACAAAGAAGAAAATCTAAATATGAAAAGAAATTGAATGTATACTTACCTATAACACAGTTGCAGATGAATACACACCCAATAAGACGTAAAATCCAGATGCAGACAACGGCAAACAGCTGGAAATGAATAGTCTCTTGGGATAATGAGGTCCTGTAAACAAGATAAAAAGAAAGTCAATACATGAAAAGAAACTGAATGTATACTTACCTGTTACACAGTTGCAGATGAATAGAAAGTCAGTCAGATTGAGTTCCAGATGCAGACAACAGTAAACACTTGGAGATCGATAGCCTCTTGGGATCATGAAGTCCTGTGAACAAGACAAAGAAGAAAATTAAAACATGAAAAGAAACTGAATGTATACTTACCTGTTACACTGTTGCAGATTAATACACATCCAATAAGACAAAAAATCCAGATGCAGATGAATAGTCTCTTGTGATCATGAGGTCCTGTAAACAAGACAAAGAAGAAAGTCAATACAACAAAAGAAACTGAATGTACACTTACCTATTACATAGTTGCAGATGAATAGAAAGTCAGTCAGATTGAGATCCAGTTGCAGACAACCACATACAGCTGGACATGGATAGTCTCTCTGGATCATGAAGTCCTGTGAACAAGTAAGACACAAAAGAAAATCAAAATATGAAAAGAAACTGAATATATACTTACGTGTTACACAGTTACAGATGAATACACACCCAATAAGACGAAAAATCCAGATGCAGTTGAATAGCCTCTTGGGATCACGAGGTCCTGTGAACAAGTAAGACAAAGAAGAAAATCAATACATGAAAAGAAACTGAAGGTATACTTATCTGTCACACACTTGCAGATGAATAGAAAGTCAGTCAGATTGAGTTCCAGATGCAGACAACCACATACAGCTGGACATCGATAGCCTCTTGGGATCATGAAGTCCTGTCAACAAGTAAGACAAAGAAGAAAATCCAAATATGAAAAGAAACTGAATGTATACTTACCTGTAACACAGTTGCAGATTAATACACAGCCAATAAGATGAAAAATCCAGATGCAGACAACGGCAAACAGCTGGAGATGAATAGTCTCTTGGGATCATGAGGTCCTGTAAACAAGTAAGACAAAGAAGAAAGTCAATACATGAAAAGAAACTGAATGCTTACTTACCGATTACACAGTTGGAGATGAAAAAATTAAAGCCAGTAAGCCAGAGTTCCAGATTCAGACAACCATATACAGCTGATTTATAGTCTCTTGGGATGACGAGGTACTGTGAAGAAGTAAGACAAAGAAAGTCAATACATGAAAAGAAACTGAATGTATACTTACCTGTAACACAGTTGCAGATGAATACACAGTCAGTAAGAAAGAATTCCAGATGCAGACAACCACATACAGCTGGACATCGATAGCCTCTTGGAATCATGAAGTCCTGTAAACAAGACAAAAAGAAAGTCAATACATGAAAAGAAACTGAATGTATACTTACACAGTTGAAAATGAATACACAACCAATAAGACGAAAAATCCAGACAACCACATACAGCTGGAAATCGATAGCCTATTGGGATCATGAGGTCCTGAAAACAAGACAAAAAGAAAGTCAATACATAAAAAAACTGAATGTTTACTTACCTGTTACACAGTTGCAGATGAACACACAGTCAGTAAGAAAGAATTCCAGATACAGACAACAACATACAGCTGGACATGGACAGTCTCTTGGGATCACGAGGTCCTGTGAAAAAGTAAGACAAAGAAGAAAATCAATACATGAAAAGAAATGGAATGTATACTTACCTACTACACAGTTACAGAAGAACAAAGTCAGTCAGATTGAGATCCAGATGCAGACAACGGCAAGCACTTGGAGATCGATAGCCTCTTAGGATCATGAAGTCCCGTAAACAAGTAAGACAAAGAAGTCCTGTGAATAAATAAGACAAAGAAGAAAGTCAATACTTGAAAAGAAACTGAATGCTTACTTACCGATTACACAGTTGCAGGTGTATAGAAAGTCAGTCAGATTGAGATCCAGATGCACACAACGGCAAACACTTGGAGATCGATAGCCTCTTGGGATTATGAAGTCCTGTGAACAAGTAAGACAAAGACGAAAATCAAAATATGAAAAGAAACTGAATGTTTACTTACCTGTAACACAGTTGCAGATGATTACACAGCCAATTAGACGAAAAATCCAGATGCAGACAACGGCAAACAGCTGGAGATGAATAGTCTCTTGGGATCATGAGGTCCTGTAAACAAAAGAAACTGAATGCTTTTCTACCGATTACACAGTTGCAGATGAATACACATTCAGTAAGAAAGAATTCCAGATGCAGACAATGGCAAACAGCTGGAGATGAATACTCTCTTGGGATCATGAGGTCCTGTAAACAAGACAAAAAAGAAAGTCAGTACTTGAATAGAAACTGAATGTAAAATCCAGGTGTAAAATCCAGGTGCAGATGAATAGTCTCTTGGGATCATGAGGTCCTGTAAACAAGACAAAGAAGAAAGTCAATACATGAAAAGAAACTGAATGCTTAATTACCTGTCACACAGTTGCAGATGAATACACAGCCAATAAGACGAAAAATCCAGATGCAGATGAATAGTCTCTTGGGATAATGAGGTCCTGTAAACAAGACAAAGAAGAGAGGCAATACATGAAAAGAAACTGAATGTATACTTACTTGTTACACAGTAGCAGATGAATACACAGCCAGTAAGAAAGAATTCCAGATGCAGACAACCACATACAGCTGCACATGGACAGTGTCTTGGGATCATGAAGTCCTGTCAACAAGTAAGACAAAGAAGAAAATCAAAACATGAAAAGAAACTGAATGTATACTTACCTGTTACACAGTTGCAGATGAATACACAGTCAGTAAGAAAGAATTCCAGATGCAGACAACCACGTACAGCTGGACATCGATAGCCTCTTGGGATCATGAAGTCCTGTAACCAAGACAAAAAGAAAGTCAATACATGAAAAGAAACTGAATGTTTACTTACCTTTAACACAGTTGCAGATGAATACACAGCCAATAAGACAAAAAATCCAGATGCAGATGAATAGTCTCTTGGGATCATGAGGTCCTGTAAACAAGACAAAGAAGAAAGTCAATACATGAAAAGAAACTGAATGTATACTTACCTGTTACACAGTTGCAGATGAAAAAAAGCCAGTAAGCCAGAGTTCCAGATTCAGACAACCATATACAGTTGATGTATAGTCTCTTGAGATCATGAGGTCCTGTGAAAGGGACAAAATGAAAGTCAATACATGAAAAGAAATGGAATGTATACTTACCTGTTACACAGTTGCAGACTAATACACAGCCAGTAAGAAAGACTTCCAGATGCAGACAACCACATACAGCTGGACTTGAATATCTCTTGGGATCATGAAGTCCTGTGAACAAGTAAGACAAAGATGAAAATCAAAATATGAAAAGAAACTGAATGTATACTTACCTGTTACACAGTTGCAGATGAAAAAAAGGCCAGTAAGCCAGAGTTCCAGATGCAGACAACCATATACAGTTGATGTATAGTCTCTTGGGATCACGAGGTCCTGTGAACAAGTAAAACAATGAAGAAAGTTAATACATGAAAAGAAACGGAATGTTTACTTACCTGTTACACAGTTGCAGATGAATACAAAGCAAGAAAGAAAGAATTCCAGATGCAGACAACATACAGCTGGACATGGACAGTCTCTTGGGATCACAAAATCCTGTGAACAAGTAAGACAAAGAAGGAAGTCAATACATGAAAAGAAACTGAATGTATACTTACCTGTTACACAGTTGCAGATGAATAGAAAGTCAGTAGGATTGAGTTCCAGATGCAGACAACGGCAAACACTTGGAGATCGACAGACTCTTGGGATCATGAGGTCCTGTAAACAAGACAAAAAGAAATTCAATACATGAAAAGAAACTGAATGTATACTTACCTGTTACACATTTGCAGATGAATACACAGCCAATAAGATGAAAAATCCAGATGCAGACAATCACATACAGCTGGACATGGACAGTCTCTTGGGATCATGAAGTCCTGTGAACAAGTAATACAGTGAAAATCAAAATATGAAAAGAAACTGAACGTATACTTACCTGTTACACAGTTGCAGATGAATAGAAAGACAGTCAGATTGAGTTCCAGATGCAGACAACGGCAAACAGCTGGAGATGAATAGTCTTTTGGGATCATGAGGTCCTGTAAACAAGACAAAAAGAAAGTCAATACATGAAAAGAAACCGAATGTATACTTACCTGTTACACAGTTGCAGATGAATATACAGCCAATAAGACGAAAAATCCAGATGCAGATGAATAGTCTCTTGGGCTCATGAGGTCCTGTAAGGCCCTTTACCCTCTCTGCTCCCCGGGCGCTGGAGTTGGCTGCCCACCGCTCTGGGTGTGTGTGTGTACTCACTGCCCCTAACACGTGTGTGTGTGTGTGAGTGTGTTCACTACCAGATGGGTTAAATGCGGAGGACACATTTCGCTGTACAGTCCACACTGTACAGTGACGAATACGTGCACCTTTACCTTTATCCTTTTTTAAACAAGACAAAGAAGAAAGTCAATGCAGGAAAAGAAACTGAATGCTTACTTAGCAATTACACAGTTGCAGATGAATAGAAAGTCACAGCCAGTAAGAAAGAATTCCAGATGCAGACAACCACATACAGCTGCACATGGAAAGTGTCTTGGGATCATGAAGTCCTGTCAACAAGTAAGACAAAGAAGAAAATCAAAACATGAAAAGAAACTGAATGTATACTTACCTGTTACACAGTTGCAGATGAATACACAGTCAGTAAGAAAGAATTCCAGATGCAGACAACCACATACAGCTGGACATCGATAGCCTCTTGGGATCATGAAGTCCTGTAAACAAGACAAAAAGAAAGTCAATACATGAAAAGAAACTGAACTTATACTTACCTGTTACACAGTTGCAGATGAAAAGAAACGGAATGTATACTAACCTGTAACACAGTTGCAGATTAATACAAAGCCAAAAAGAAAAAAAAATCCAGATGCAGACAACAGCAACCAGCTGGAGATGAATACTCTCTTGGGATCATGACGTCCTGTCAACAAGTAAGACAAAGAAGAAAATCAAAATATGAAAAGAAATTGAATGTATACTTACCTATAACACAGTTGCAGATGAATACACAGCCAATAAAACGTAAAATCCAGATGCAGACAACGGCAAACAGCTTGAGATGAATAGTCTCTTGGGATCATGAGTCAATAAAAAAGTCAATACATGAATAGAATCGGAATGTATACTTACCTGTTACACAGTTGCAGGTGAATAAGAAAGTCAGTCAGACTGAGATCGAGATGCAGACAACGGCAAACACTTGGAGATCGATAGCCTCCTGGGATCATGAAGTCCTGTGAACAAGACAGACAAAGAAGAAAATCAAAATACAAAAAAACTGAATGTATACTTACCTGTTACACAGTTGCAGATGAATACACAGCAAGAAAGAAAGAATTCCAGATGCAGACAGCCACATACAGCTGGACATGGACAGACTCTTGGGATCATGAAGTACTGTGAACAAGACAAAGAAGAAAATCAAAATATGAAAAGAAACTGAATGTATACTTACCTGTTACACAGTTGCTGATAAAGAAAAGCCAGTAAGCCAGAGTTCCAGATTCAGACAACCATATACAATTGATGTATAAACTCTTGGGATCACAAGGTCCTGTGAACAAGTAAGACAAAAAAGAAAGACAATACATGAAAAGAAACTGAATGTATACTTACCTGTTACACAGTTGCAGATGAATATAAAGTCAGACAGATTGAGTTCCAGATGCAGACAACGGCAAACAGCTGGAGATGAATACTCTCATGGGATCATGAGGTCCTGTAAACAAGATAAAAAGAAAGTCAATACATGGAAAGAAACTGAACGTATACTTACGTGTAACACAGTTGCAGATGAATACACACCCAATAAGACATAAAATCCAGATGCAGACAACGGCAAACAGGTGGAAATGAATAGTCTCTTGGGATCATGAGGTCCTGTAAACAAGTAAGACAAAGAAGAAAATCAAAATATGAAAAGAAACTGAATGTTTACTTACCTGTAACACAGTTGCAGATGAAAAAAAATAAAGCCAGTAAGCCAGAATTCCAGATTCAGACAACCATATACAGTTGATTTATAGTCTCTTGGGATCACGAGGTACTGTGAACAAGTAAGACAAAGAAGAAAGTCAATACATGAAAAGAAACTGAATGTATACTTACCTGTAACACAGTTGCAGATGAATACACTGTCAGTAAGAAAGAATTCCAGATGCAGACAACCACATACAGCTGGACATCGAAAGCCTCTTGGGATCATGAGGTCCTGTAAACAAGACAAAAAAAAAAGCCAATACATGAAAAGAAACTGAATGTATACTTACCTGTTACACAGTTGCAGTTGAAAAAAAGCCAGTAAGCCAGAGTTCCAGATTCAGACAACCATAAACAGCTGGACATCGATAGCCTCTTGGGATCACGAGGTCCTGTGAACAAGTAAGACAAAGAAGAAAATCAAAACATGAAAAGAAACTGAATGTATACTTACCTGTTACAAAGTTGCAGATGAATACAAATCCAGTAAGAAAGAATTCCAGATGCAGACAACCACATCCAGCTGGACATGGAAAGTCTCTTGGGATCATGGGGTCCTGTAAACAAGTCAAAGAAGAAAGTCAATACATGAAAAGAAACTAAATGTATACTTACCTGTTACACAGTTGCAGATAAATACACAGTCAGTAAGAAAGAATTCCAGTTGCAGACAACCACATACAGCTAGACATAGACAGTCTCTTGGGATAATGAAGTCCTGTGAATAAGTAAGACAAATAAGAAAGTCAATACATGAAAAAAAACTGAATGTATACTTACCTGTTACACAGTTGCAGATGAAAGGAAACGGTATGTATACTTACCAGTTGCACAGTTGCAGATGAATAAAAAGTCATTCAGATTGAGTTGCAGATGCAGACAACGGCAAACACTTGGAGATCTATAGCCTCTTGGGATCATGAAGTCCTGTGAACAAGTAAGACAAGGAAGAAAGTCAAAACATGAAAAGAAACTGAATGTTTACTTACCTGTAACACAGTTGCAGATGAATACACAGCCAATAAGACGAAAAATCCAGATGCAGTTGAATAGTCTCTTGGGATCACGAGGTCCTGTGAATAAGTAAGACAAAGAAGAAAGTCAATACATGAAAAGAAACGGAATGTATACTTAGCTATAACACAGTTGCAGATGAATACACAGCCAATAAAATGTAAAATCCAGATGCAGACAACGGCAAACAGCTGGAGATGAATAGTCTCTTGGGATCATGAGGTCCTGTAAACAAGACAAAAAAAAAGTCAATACATGAATAGAAACGGAATGTATACCTACCTGTTACCCAGTTGCAGATGAAAAGAAACGGAATGTATACTTACCTGTTACAAAGTTGCAGATGAATAGAAAGTCAGTCAGATTGAGTTCCAGATGCAGACAACGGCAAACACTTGGAGATCGATAGCCTCTTGGGTCATGAAGTCCTGTGAACAAGTAAGAAAAAGAAGAAAGTCAAAACATGAAAAGAAACTGAATGTATACTTACCTGTTGCACAGTTGCAGATGAATAGAAAGTCAGAAACGGAAGTCAAGAAACGGAATATATACTTACCTGTTGCACAGTTGCAGATGAATAGAAAGTCAGTCAGATTGAGTTCCAGATGCAGACAACCACATACAGCTGGACATCGATAGCCTCTTGGGATCATGAAGTCCTGTAAACAAGACAAAAAGAAAGTCAATACATGAAAAGAAACTGAATGTATACTCACCTGTTACACAGTTGCAGATGAAAAAAAAAAGCTAGTAAGCCAGAGTTCCAGATGCAGATAACCATATACAGTTGATGCATAGTCTCTTGGGATCACGAGGTTCTGTGAACAAGTAAGACAAAGAAGAAAGTCAATACATGAAAAGAATCTGAATGCTTACTTACCGATTACACAGTTGCAGATGAATAGAAAGTCAGTCAGATTGAGATCCAGATGCAGACAACGGCAAACACTTGGAGATCGATAGCCTCTTGGGATCATGAAGTCCTGTGAACAAGTAAGACAAAGAAGAAAATCAAAATATGAAAAGAAATGAAATGTATACTTACCTGTAACACAGTTGCAGATGAATAGAAAGTTAGTCAGATTGAGTTCCAGATGCAGACAATGGCAAGAAGTTGGAGATGAATAGTCTCTTGGGATCATGAGGTCCTGTAAACAAGAAAAAAAGAAAGTCAATACATGAAAAGAAACTGAATGCTTACTTACCAATTACACAGTTGGAGAAGAATACACAGCCATTAAGAAAGAATTCCAGATGCAGACAACCACATACAGCTGGACATGGACAGACTCTTGGGATCATGAAGTCCTGTGAACAAGTGAGACAACGAAGAAAGTCAATACATGAAAAGAAGCTGAATTTATACATACCTGTTACAAAGTTGCAGATGAATACAAAGCCAGTAAGCCAGAGTTCCAGATTCAGTCAACCATATACAATTGATGTATAGTCTCTTGGGATCATGAGGTCCTGTAAACAAGACAAAGAAGAAAGTCAATACATGAAAAGTAACTATATTTATACTTACCTGTTACACTGTTGCAGATGAATACACAGTCAGTAAGAAAGAATTCCAGATGCAGACAACCACATACAGCTGGACATCGATAGCCTCTTAGGATCATGAGGTCCTGTGAACAAGACAAAGAAGAAAGTCAATACATGAAAAGAAACTGAATGCTTACTTACCTGTATCACAGTTGCAGATTAATTCACAGCCAATAAGATGAAAAATCCAGATGCAGACAACAGCAAAAAGCTGGAGATGAATAGTCTCTTGGGATCATGAGGTCCTGTAAACAAGTAAGACAAAGAAGAAAGTCAATACATGAAAAGAAGCTGAATGTATACTTACCTGTTACACAGTTACAGATGAATACACAGCCATTAAGAAAGAATTCCAGATGCAGAAAACCACAAATAGCTGGACATGGACAGTCTCTTGGGATCATGAAGTCCTGTGAACAAGTAAGACAAAGAAGAAAATCAAAATATGAAAAGAAATGAAATGTATACTTACCTGTAACACAGTTGCAGATGAATAGAAAGTTAGTCAGATTGAGTTCCAGATGCAGACAATGGCAAGAAGTTGGAGATGAATAGTCTCTTGGGATCATGAGGTCCTGTAAACAAGAAAAAAAGAAAGTCAATACATGAAAAGAAACTGAATGCTTACTTACCAATTACACAGTTGGAGAAGAATACACAGCCATTAAGAAAGAATTCCAGATGCAGACAACCACATACAGCTGGACATGGACAGACTCTTGGGATCATGAAGTCCTGTGAACAAGTGAGACAACGAAGAAAGTCAATACATGAAAAGAAGCTGAATTTATACTTACCTGTTACAAAGTTGCAGATGAATACAAAGCCAGTAAGCCAGAGTTCCAGATTCAGTCAACCATATACAGTTGATGTATAGTCTCTTGGGATCATGAGGTCCTGTAAACAAGACAAAGAAGAAAGTCAATACATGAAAAGTAACTATATTTATACTTACCTGTTACACTGTTGCAGATGAATACACAGTCAGTAAGAAAGAATTCCAGATGCAGACAACCACATACAGCTGGACATCGATAGCCTCTTAGGATCATGAGGTCCTGTAAACAAGACAAAGAAGAAAGTCAATACATGAAAAGAAACTGAATGCTTACTTACCTGTATCACAGTTGCAGATTAATTCACAGCCAATAAGATGAAAAATCCAGATGCAGACAACAGCAAACAGCTGGAGATGAATAGTCTCTTGGGATCATGAGGTCCTGTAAACAAGTAAGACAAAGAAGAAAGTCAATACATGAAAAGAAGCTGAATGTATACTTACCTGTTACACAGTTACAGATGAATACACAGCCATTAAGAAAGAATTCCAGATGCAGAAAACCACAAATAGCTGGAGATGGACAGTCTCTTGGGATCATGAAGTCCTGTGAACAAGTAAGACAAAGAAGAAAGTCAATATATGAAAAGAAACTGAATGTATACTTACCTGTTACACAGTTGCAGATGAATACACAGTCAGTAAGAAAGAATTTCAGATGCAGACAACAACATACAGCTGGAGATCGATAGCCTGTTGGGATCATGAGGTCCTGTAAACAAGACAAAAAGAAAGTCAATACATGAAAAGAAACTGAATATATACTTACCAGTTACACAGTTGCAGATGAAAACAAAGCCAGTAAGAAAGAGTTCCAGATGCAGACAACCACATACAGCTGGACAAGGACAGTCTCTTGGGATCATGAAGTCCTGTCAAGAAGTAAGACAAAGAAGAAAATCAAAACATGAAAAGAAACTGAATGTATACTTACCTGATACACAGTTGTAGATGAATACACAGTCAGTAAGAAAGAATTCCAGATGCAGACAACCACATACAGCTGGACATGGACAGTCTCTTGGGATCATGAAGTCCTGTGAACAAGTAAGAAAAAGAAGAAAGTCAAAACATGAAAAGAAACTGAATGTATACTTACCTGTTGCACAGTTGCAGATGAATAGAAAGTCAGAAACGGAAGTCAAGAAACGGAAACGGAAGTCAAGAAACGGAATGTATACTTACCTGTTGCACAGTTGCAGATGAATAGACAGTCAGTCAGATTGAGTTCCAGATGCAGACAACGGCAAACACTTGGAGATCTATAGCCTCTTGGGATCATGAAGTCCTGTAAACAAGACAAAAAAAGTCAATACATGAAGAGAAACGGAATGTATAGTTACCTGTTACACAGTTGCAGATGAATACAAAGCCAGTAAGAAAGAATTCCAGATGCAGACAACCGCATACAGCTGGACATGGATAGTCTCTTGGGATCAGGAGGTCCTGTAAACAAGAGAAAGAAGAAAGTCAATACATTAAAAGAAAATGAATGTATACTTACCTGTTACACAGTTGCAGATGAATAGAAAGTCAGTCAGATTGAGATCCAGATGCAGACAACAGCAAACACTTGAAGATCGATAGCCTCTTGGGGTCATTAAGTCCTGTGAACAAGTAAGAAAAAGAAGAAAGTCAAAACATGAAAAGAAACTGAATGTATACTTACCTGTTGCACAGTTGCAGATGAATAGAAAGTCAGAAACGGAAGTCAAGAAACTTAAACGGAAGTCAAGAAACGGAATGTATGCTTACCTGTTACACAGTTGCAGTTGAAAAAAAGTCAGTAAGCCAGAGTTGCAGATTCAGACAACCATATTCAGTTGATGTATAGTCTCTTGGGATCACGAGGTCCTGTGAACAAGTAAGACAAAGAAGAAAGTCAATACATGAAAAGAAACGGTATGTATACTTACCAGTTGCACAGTTGCAGATGAATAAAAAGTCATTCAGATTGAGTTGCAGATGCAGACAACGGCAAACACTTGGAGATCTATAGCCTCTTGGGATCATGAAGTCCTGTGAACAAGTAAGACAAGAAAGAAAGTCAAAACATGAAAAGAAACTGAATGTTTACTTACCTGTAACACAGTTGCAGATGAATACACAGCCAATAAGACGAAAAATCCAGATGCAGTTGAATAGTCTCTTGGGATCACGAGGTCCTGTGAATAAGTAAGACAAAGAAGAAAGTCAATACATGAAAAGAAACGGAATGTATACTTAGCTATAACACAGTTGCAGATGAATACACAGCCAATAAAATGTAAAATCCAGATGCAGACAACGGCAAACAGCTGGAGATGAATAGTCTCTTGGGATCATGAGGTCCTGTAAACAAGACAAAAAAAAAGTCAATACATGAATAGAAACGGAATGTATACCTACCTGTTACCCAGTTGCAGATGAAAAGAAACGGAATGTATACTTACCTGTTACAAAGTTGCAGATGAATAGAAAGTCAGTCAGATTGAGTTCCAGATGCAGACAACGGCAAACACTTGGAGATCGATAGCCTCTTGGGTCATGAAGTCCTGTGAACAAGTAAGAAAAAGAAGAAAGTCAAAACATGAAAAGAAACTGAATGTATACTTACCTGTTGCACAGTTGCAGATGAATAGAAAGTCAGTCAGATTGAGTTCCAGATGCAGACAACCACATACAGCTGGACATCGATAGCCTCTTGGGATCATGAAGTCCTGTAAACAAGACAAAAAGAAAGTCAATACATGAAAAGAAACTGAATGTATACTCACCTGTTACACAGTTGCAGATGAAAAAAAAAAGCTAGTAAGCCAGAGTTCCAGATGCAGATAACCATATAGAGTTGATGCATAGTCTCTTGGGATCACGAGGTTCTGTGAACAAGTAAGACAAAGAAGAAAGTCAATACATGAAAAGAATCTGAATGCTTACTTACCGATTACACAGTTGCAGATGAATAGAAAGTCAGTCAGATTGAGATCCAGATGCAGACAACGGCAAACACTTGGAGATCGATAGCCTCTTGGGATCATGAAGTCCTGTGAACAAGTAAGACAAAGAAGAAAATCAAAATATGAAAAGAAATGAAATGTATACTTACCTGTAACACAGTTGCAGATGAATAGAAAGTTAGTCAGATTGAGTTCCAGATGCAGACAATGGCAAGAAGTTGGAGATGAATAGTCTCTTGGGATCATGAGGTCCTGTAAACAAGAAAAAAAGAAAGTCAATACATGAAAAGAAACTGAATGCTTACTTACCAATTACACAGTTGGAGAAGAATACACAGCCATTAAGAAAGAATTCCAGATGCAGACAACCACATACAGCTGGACATGGACAGACTCTTGGGATCATGAAGTCCTGTGAACAAGTGAGACAACGAAGAAAGTCAATACATGAAAAGAAGCTGAATTTATACTTACCTGTTACAAAGTTGCAGATGAATACAAAGCCAGTAAGCCAGAGTTCCAGATTCAGTCAACCATATACAGTTGATGTATAGTCTCTTGGGATCATGAGGTCCTGTAAACAAGAGAAAGAAGAAAGTCAATACATGAAAAGTAACTATATTTATACTTACCTGTTACACTGTTGCAGATGAATACACAGTCAGTAAGAAAGAATTCCAGATGCAGACAACCACATACAGCTGGACATCGATAGCCTCTTAGGATCATGAGGTCCTGTAAACAAGACAAAGAAGAAAGTCAATACATGAAAAGAAACTGAATGCTTACTTACCTGTATCACAGTTGCAGATTAATTCACAGCCAATAAGATGAAAAATCCAGATGCAGACAACAGCAAACAGCTGGAGATGAATAGTCTCTTGGGATCATGAGGTCCTGTAAACAAGTAAGACAAAGAAGAAAGTCAATACATGAAAAGAAGCTGAATGTATACTTACCTGTTACACAGTTACAGATGAATACACAGCCATTAAGAAAGAATTCCAGATGCAGAAAACCACAAATAGCTGGACATGGACAGTCTCTTGGGATCATGAAGTCCTGTGAACAAGTAAGACAAAGAAGAAATTCAATACATGAAAAGAAACTGAATGTATACTTACCTGTTACAAAGTTGCAGATGAAAACAAAGCCAGTAAGAAAGAATTCCAGATGCAGACAACCACATCCAGCTGGACACAGATAGCCTCTTAGGATCATGAGGTCCTGTAAAGAAGACAAAGAAGAAAGTCAATACATGAAAAGAAACTGAATATATACTTACCAGTTACACAGTTGCAGATGAATACACAGTCAGTAAGAAAGAATTTCAGATGCAGACAACAACATACAGCTAGAGATCGATAGCCTGTTGGGATCATGAGGTCCTGTAAACAAGACAAAAAGAAAGTCAATACATGAAAAGAAACTGAATATATACTTACCAGTTACACAGTTGCAGATGAAAACAAAGCCAGTAAGAAAGAGTTCCAGATGCAGACAACCACATACAGCTGGACAAGGACAGTCTCTTGGGATCATGAAGTCCTGTCAAGAAGTAAGACAAAGAAGAAAATCAAAACATGAAAAGAAACTGAATGTATACTTACCTGATACACAGTTGCAGATGAATACACAGTCAGTAAGAAAGAATTCCAGATGCAGACAACCACATACAGCTGGACATGGACAGTCTCTTGGGATCATGAAGTCCTGTGAACAAGTAAGAAAAAGAAGAAAGTCAAAACATGAAAAGAAACTGAATGTATACTTACCTGTTGCACAGTTGCAGATGAATAGAAAGTCAGAAACGGAAGTCAAGAAACGGAAACGGAAGTCAAGAAACGGAATGTATACTTACCTGTTGCACAGTTGCAGATGAATAGAAAGTCAGTCAGATTGAGTTCCAGATGCAGACAACGGCAAACACTTGGAGATCTATAGCCTCTTGGGATCATGAAGTCCTGTAAACAAGACAAAAAAAGTCAATACATGAAGAGAAACGGAATGTATAGTTACCTGTTACACAGTTGCAGATGAATACAAAGCCAGTAAGAAAGAATTCCAGATGCAGACAACCGCATACAGCTGGACATGGATAGTCTCTTGGGATCAGGAGGTCCTGTAAACAAGAGAAAGAAGAAAGTCAATACATTAAAAGAAAATGAATGTATACTTACCTGTTACACAGTTGCAGATGAATAGAAAGTCAGAAACGGAAGTCAAGAAACTTAAACGGAAGTCAAGAAACGGAATGTATGCTTACCTGTTACACAGTTGCAGTTGAATAAAAGTCAGTAAGCCAGAGTTGCAGATTCAGACAACCATATTCAGTTGATGTATAGTCTCTTGGGATCACGAGGTCCTGTGAACAAGTAAGACAAAGAAGAAAGTCAATACATGAAAAGAAACTGAATGTATACTTACCTGTTACACAGTTGCAGTTGAATAGAAAGTCAGTCAGGTTGAGTTCCAGATGCAGACAAAGGCAAACACTTGGAGATCGATAGCCTCTTGGGATCATGAAGTCCTGTGAAGAAATAAGACAAAGAAGAAAGTCAATACATGAAAAAAAACTGAATGTATACTTACCTGTAACACAGTTGCAGATGAATACACAGCCAATAAGACGAAAAATCCAGATGCAGATGAATAGTCTCTTGGGATCACGAGGTCCTGTGAACAAATAAGACAAAGAAGAAAGTCAATACATGAAAAGAAACTGAATGTATACTTACCTGTTACACAGTTGCAGTTGAATAGAAAGTCAGTCAGATTGAGTTCCAGATGCAGACAAAGGCAAACACTTGGAGATCGATAGCCTCTTGGGATCATGAGGTCCTGTAAACAAGAAAGACAAAGAAGAAAGTCAATACATGAAAAGAAACTGAATGTATACTTACCTGTTACACAGTTGCAGATGAAAACAAAGCCAGTAAGAAAGAATTCCAGATGCAGACAAACACATCCAGCTGGACATGAATAGTCTCTTGGGATCATTTAGTCCTGTCAACAAGTAAGACAAAGAAGAAAATCAAAATATGATAAGAAACTGAATGTATACTTACCTATTGCACAGTTGCAGATTAATACAAAGCCAATAAGATAAAAAATCCAGATGCAGACAACAGCAAACAGCTGGAGATGAATAGTCTCTTGGGATCATGAGGTCCTGTAAACAAGTAAGACAAAGAAGAAAGTCAATACATGAAAAGAAGCTGAATGTATACTTACCTGTTACACAGTTACAGATGAATACACAGCCATTAAGAAAGAATTCCAGATGCAGAAAACCACAAATAGCTGGACATGGACAGTCTCTTGGGATCATGAAGTCCTGTGAACAAGTAAGACAAAGAAGAAATTCAATACATGAAAAGAAACTGAATGTATACTTACCTGTTACAAAGTTGCAGATGAAAACAAAGCCAGTAAGAAAGAATTCCAGATGCAGACAACAACATACAGCTGGAGATCGATAGCCTGTTGGGATCATGAGGTCCTGTAAACAAGACAAAAAGAAAGTCAATACATGAAAAGAAACTGAATATATACTTACCAGTTACACAGTTGCAGATGAAAACAAAGCCAGTAAGAAAGAGTTCCAGATGCAGACAACCACATACAGCTGGACAAGGACAGTCTCTTGGGATCATGAAGTCCTGTCAAGAAGTAAGACAAAGAAGAAAATCAAAACATGAAAAGAAACTGAATGTATACTTACCTGATACACAGTTGCAGATGAATACACAGTCAGTAAGAAAGAATTCCAGATGCAGACAACCACATACAGCTGGACATGGACAGTCTCTTGGGATCATGAAGTCCTGTGAACAAGTAAGAAAAAGAAGAAAGTCAAAACATGAAAAGAAACTGAATGTATACTTACCTGTTGCTCAGTTGCAGATGAATAGAAAGTCAGAAACGGAAGTCAAGAAACGGAAACGGAAGTCAAGAAACGGAATGTATACTTACCTGTTGCACAGTTGCAGATGAATAGAAAGTCAGTCAGATTGAGTTCCAGATGCAGACAACGGCAAACACTTGGAGATCTATAGCCTCTTGGGATCATGAAGTCCTGTAAACAAGACAAAAAAAGTCAATACATGAAGAGAAACGGAATGTATAGTTACCTGTTACACAGTTGCAGATGAATACAAAGCCAGTAAGAAAGAATTCCAGATGCAGACAACCGCATACAGCTGGACATGGATAGTCTCTTGGGATCAGGAGGTCCTGTAAACAAGAGAAAGAAGAAAGTCAATACATTAAAAGAAAATGAATGTATACTTACCTGTTACACAGTTGCAGATGAATAGAAAGTCAGAAACGGAAGTCAAGAAACTTAAACGGAAGTCAAGAAACGGAATGTATGCTTACCTGTTACACAGTTGCAGTTGAATAAAAGTCAGTAAGCCAGAGTTGCAGATTCAGACAACCATATTCAGTTGATGTATAGTCTCTTGGGATCACGAGGTCCTGTGAACAAGTAAGACAAAGAAGAAAGTCAATACATGAAAAGAAACTGAATGTATACTTACCTGTTACACAGTTGCAGTTGAATAGAAAGTCAGTCAGGTTGAGTTCCAGATGCAGACAAAGGCAAACACTTGGAGATCGATAGCCTCTTGGGATCATGAAGTCCTGTGAAGAAATAAGACAAAGAAGAAAGTCAATACATGAAAAAAAACTGAATGTATACTTACCTGTAACACAGTTGCAGATGAATACACAGCCAATAAGACGAAAAATCCAGATGCAGATGAATAGTCTCTTGGGATCACGAGGTCCTGTGAACAAATAAGACAAAGAAGAAAGTCAATACATGAAAAGAAACTGAATGTATACTTACCTGTTACACAGTTGCAGTTGAATAGAAAGTCAGTCAGATTGAGTTCCAGATGCAGACAAAGGCAAACACTTGGAGATCGATAGCCTCTTGGGATCATGAGGTCCTGTAAACAAGAAAGACAAAGAAGAAAGTCAATACATGAAAAGAAACTGAATGTATACTTACCTGTTACACAGTTGCAGATGAAAACAAAGCCAGTAAGAAAGAATTCCAGATGCAGACAAACACATCCAGCTGGACATGAATAGTCTCTTGGGATCATTTAGTCCTGTCAACAAGTAAGACAAAGAAGAAAATCAAAATATGATAAGAAACTGAATGTATACTTACCTATTGCACAGTTGCAGATTAATACAAAGCCAATAAGATAAAACATCCAGATGCAGACAACAGCAAACAGCTGGAGATGAATAGTCTCTTGGGATCATGAGGTCCTGTAAACAAGTAAGACAAAGAAGAAAGTCAATACATGAAAAGAAGCTGAATGTATACTTACCTGTTACACAGTTACAGATGAATACACAGCCATTAAGAAAGAATTCCAGATGCAGAAAACCACAAATAGCTGGACATGGACAGTCTCTTGGGATCATGAAGTCCTGTGAACAAGTAAGACAAAGAAGAAATTCAATACATGAAAAGAAACTGAATGTATACTTACCTGTTACAAAGTTGCAGATGAAAACAAAGCCAGTAAGAAAGAATTCCAGATGCAGACAACAACATACAGCTGGAGATCGATAGCCTGTTGGGATCATGAGGTCCTGTAAACAAGACAAAAAGAAAGTCAATACATGAAAAGAAACTGAATATATACTTACCAGTTACACAGTTGCAGATGAAAACAAAGCCAGTAAGAAAGAGTTCCAGATGCAGACAACCACATACAGCTGGACAAGGACAGTCTCTTGGGATCATGAAGTCCTGTCAAGAAGTAAGACAAAGAAGAAAATCAAAACATGAAAAGAAACTGAATGTATACTTACCTGATACACAGTTGCAGATGAATACACAGTCAGTAAGAAAGAATTCCAGATGCAGACAACCACATACAGCTGGACATGGACAGTCTCTTGGGATCATGAAGTCCTGTGAACAAGTAAGAAAAAGAAGAAAGTCAAAACATGAAAAGAAACTGAATGTATACTTACCTGTTGCTCAGTTGCAGATGAATAGAAAGTCAGAAACGGAAGTCAAGAAACGGAAACGGAAGTCAAGAAACGGAATGTATACTTACCTGTTGCACAGTTGCAGATGAATAGAAAGTCAGTCAGATTGAGTTCCAGATGCAGACAACGGCAAACACTTGGAGATCTATAGCCTCTTGGGATCATGAAGTCCTGTAAACAAGACAAAAAAAGTCAATACATGAAGAGAAACGGAATGTATAGTTACCTGTTACACAGTTGCAGATGAATACAAAGCCAGTAAGAAAGAATTCCAGATGCAGACAACCGCATACAGCTGGACATGGATAGTCTCTTGGGATCAGGAGGTCCTGTAAACAAGAGAAAGAAGAAAGTCAATACATTAAAAGAAAATGAATGTATACTTACCTGTTACACAGTTGCAGATGAATAGAAAGTCAGTCAGATTGAGATCCAGATGCAGACAACAGCAAACACTTGAAGATCGATAGCCTCTTGGGGTCATTAAGTCCTGTGAACAAGTAAGAAAAAGAAGAAAGTCAAAACATGAAAAGAAACTGAATGTATACTTACCTGTTGCACAGTTGCAGATGAATAGAAAGTCAGAAACGGAAGTCAAGAAACTTAAACGGAAGTCAAGAAACGGAATGTATGCTTACCTGTTACACAGTTGCAGTTGAAAAAAAGTCAGTAAGCCAGAGTTGCAGATTCAGACAACCATATTCAGTTGATGTATAGTCTCTTGGGATCACGAGGTCCTGTGAACAAGTAAGACAAAGAAGAAAGTCAATACATGAAAAGAAACTGAATGTATACTTACCTGTTACACAGTTGCAGTTGAATAGAAAGTCAGTCAGGTTGAGTTCCAGATGCAGACAAAGGCAAACACTTGGAGATCGATAGCCTCTTGGGATCATGAAGTCCTGTGAAGAAGTAAGACAAAGAAGAAAGTCAATACATGAAAAAAAACTGAATGTATACTTACCTGTAACACAGTTGCAGATGAATACACAGCCAATAAGACGAAAAATCCAGATGCAGATGAATAGTCTCTTGGGATCACGAGGTCCTGTGAACAAATAAGACAAAGAAGAAAGTCAATACATGAAAAGAAACTGAATGTATACTTACCTGTTACACAGTTGCAGTTGAATAGAAAGTCAGTCAGATTGAGTTGCAGATGCAGACAAAGGCAAACACTTGGAGATCGATAGCCTCTTGGGATCATGAGGTCCTGTAAACAAGAAAGACAAAGAAGAAAGTCAATACATGAAAAGAAACTGAATGTATACTTACCTGTTACACAGTTGCAGATGAAAACAAAGCCAGTAAGAAAGAATTCCAGATGCAGACAAACACATCCAGCTGGACATGAATAGTCTCTTGGGATCATGAAGTCCTGTCAACAAGTAAGACAAAGAAGAAAATCAAAATATGAAAAGAAACTGAATGTATACTTACCTATTGCACAGTTGCAGATTAATACAAAGCCAATAAGATAAAAAATCCAGATGCAGACAACAGCAAACAGCTGGAGATGAATACTCTCTTGAGATCATGAGGTCCTTTAAACAAGATAAAAAGAAAGTCAATACATGAAAAGACACTGAATGTATACTTACCTGTTACACAGTTGCAGATGAATACAAAGCCAATAAGACGAAAAATCCAGATGCAGATGAATAGTCTCTTGGGATAATGAGGTCCTGTAAACAAGACAAAGAAGAAAGTCAATACATGAAAAGAAACTGAATGTATACTTACCTGTTACACAGTTGCAGATGAAAAAAAGCCAGTAAGCCAGAGTTCCAGATTCAGACAACCATATACAGTTGATGTATAGTCTCTTGGGATCACGAGGTCCTGTGAACAAGTAAGACAAAGAAGAGTCAATACATGAAAAGAAACGGAATGATTACTTACCGATTAAACAGTTGCAGATGAAAACACAGCCAATAAAACGTAAAATCCAGATGCAGACAACGGCAAACAGCTGGAGATGAATAGTCTCTTGGGATCATGAGGTCCTGTAAACAAGACAAAAAAAAGTCAATACATGAAAAGAAACTGAATGTATACTTACCTGTTACACAGTTGCAGATGAATACACAGTCAGTAAGAAAGATTTCAAGATGCAGACAACCACATACAGCTGGAGATCGATAGCCTCTTGGGATCATGAAGTCCTGTAAATAAGACAAAAAGAAAGTCAATACATGAAAAGAAACTGAATGTATACTTACCTGTTACACAGTTGCAGATGAAAAGAAACGGAATGTATACTTACCTGTTACACAGATGCAGATGAATACACAGTCAGTAAGAAAGAATTCCAGATGCAGACAACCACATACAGCTAGACATGGATAGTCTCTTTGGATCATGAAGTCTTGTGAACAAGTAAGACAAAGAAGAAAATCAAAATATAAAAACAAACCGAATGTGTACTTACCTGTAACACAGTTGCAGATTAATACACAGCCAATAAGATGAAAAATCCAGATGCAGACAACAGCAAACAGCTGGAGATGAATAGTCTCTTGGGATCATGAGGTCGTGTAAACAAGTATGACAAAGAAGAAAGTCAATACATGAAAAGAAACTGAATGCTTACTTACCGATTACACAGTTGCAGATGAAAAAAATAAAGCCAGTAAGCAAGAGTTCCAGATTCAGACAACCATATACAGTTGATTTATAGTCTCTTGGGATCACGAGGTACTGTGAACAAGTAAGACAAAGAAGAAAGTCAATATATGAAAAGAAACTGAATATATACTTACCTACTACACAGTTGCAGATGAATAAAAAGCCAGTAAGAAAGAATTCCAGATGCAGACAACCACATCCAGCTGGACACAGATAGTCTCTTGGGATCATGAGGTCCTGTAAAGAAGACAAAGAAGAAAGTCAATATATGAAAAGAAACTGAATATATACTTACCTACTACACAGTTGCAGATGAATAAAAAGCCAGTAAGAAAGAATTCCAGATGCAGACAACCACATACAGCTGGACATGGATAGTCTCTTGGGATCAGGAGGTCCTGTAAACAAGAGAAAGAAGAAAGTCAATACATGAAAAGAAAATGAATGTATACTTACCTGTTACACAGTTGCAGATGAATAGAAAGTTAGTCCGATTGAGTTCCAGATGCAGACAACGGCAAACACTTGGAGATCGATAGCCTCTTGGGGTCATGAAGTCCTGTGAACAAGTAAGAAAAAGAAGAAAGTCAAAACATGAAAAGAAACTGAATGTATACTTACCTGTTGCACAGTTGCAGATGAATAGAAAGTCAGAAACGGAAGTCAAGAAACGGAAACGGAAGTCAAGAAACGGAATGTATACTTACCTGTTACACAGTTGCAGTTGAAAAAAAGCCAGTAAGCCAGAGTTGCAGATTCAGACAACCATATTCAGTTGATGTATAGTCTCTTGGGATCACGAGGTCCTGTGAACAAGTAAGACAAAGAAGAAAGTCAATACATGAAAAGAAACTGAATGTATACTTACCGATTAAACAGTTGCAGATGAAAACACAGCCAATAAGACGTGAAATCCAGATGCAGACAACGGCAAACAGCTGGAGATGAATAGTCTCTTGGGATCATGAGGTCCTGTAAATAAGACAAAAAAAAAAAAGTCAATACATGAATAGAAACGGAATGTATACTTACCTGTTACACAGTTGCAGATGAATACACAGCCAGTAAGAAAGAGTTCCAGATGCAGACAACCACATATAGCTGGACAAGGACAGTCTCTTTGGATCATGAAGTCCTGTGAACAAGTAAGACAAAAAAAGAAAGTCAATACATGAAAAGAAACTGAATGTATACTTACCTGTTACACAGTTGCAGATGAATGCACAGTCAGTAAGAAAGAATTCCAGATGCAGACAACCACATACAGCTGGACATCGATAGCCTCTTGGGATCATGAAGTCCTGCAAACTATACAAAAAGAAAGTCAATACATGAAAAGAAACTGAATGTATACTTACCTGTTACACAGTTGCAGATGAATATAAAGTAGATTGAGTTCCAGATGCAGACAACGGCAAGTACTTGGAGATCGATAGCCTCTTGGGATCATGAAGTCCTGTGAACAAGTAAGACAAAGAAGAAAATCAAAACATGAAAAGAAACTGAGTGTATACTTACCTGTTACACAGTTGCAGATGAAAAGAAACGGAATGTATACTTACCTGTTACAAAGTTGCAGATGAATACACAGTCAGTAAGAAAGAGTTCCAGATGCAGACAACCACATACAGCTGGACAAGGACAGTCTCTTGGGATCATGAAGTCCTGTGAACAAGTAAGACAAAGAAGAAAATCAAAATATAAAAAGAAACTGAATGTATACTTACGTGTAACACAGTTGCAGATGAATACACACCCAATAAGACGAAAAATCCAGATGCAGATGAATAGTCTCTTGGGATCACGAGGTCCTGTGAACAAGTAAGACAAAGAAGAAAGTCAATACATGAAAAAAAACTGAATGTATACTTACCTATTGCACAGTTGCAGATTAATACACAGCCAATAAGACGTAAAGTCCAGATGCAGACAACGGCAAACAGCTGGAGATGAATAGTCTCTTGGGATCATGAGGTCCTGTAAATAAGATAAACTGAATGCTTACTTACCTTTTACAAACTTGCAGATGAATACAAATCCAGTAAGAAAGAATTCCAGATGCAGACAATCACATCCAGCTGGACATGGATAGTCTCTTGGGATCATGAGGTCCTGTAAACAAGACAAAGAAGAAAGTCAATACATGAAAAGAAACTGAATGTATACTTACCTGTTACACAGTTGCAGATGAATAGAAAGTCAGTAAGATTGAGTTCCATATGCAGACAACCGCAAACACTTGGAGATCGATAACCTCTTGGGATCATGAAGTCCTGTCAACAAGTAAGACAAAGAAGAAAGTCAATACATGAAAAGAAACTGAATGTATACTTACCTGTTACACAGTTGCAGATGAATACACAGTCAGTAAGAAAGAATTCCAGATGCAGACAACCACATACAGCTGGACATCAATAGCCTCTTGGGATCATGAAGTCCTGTCAAGAGACAACAAGAAAGTCAATATATGAAAAGAAACTGAATGTATACTTACCTGTTACACAGTTGCAAATTAAAAAAAGCCAGTAAGCCAGAGTTCCAGATTCAGACAACCATATACAGTTGATGTATAGTCTCTTGGGATCACGAGGTCCCAAGAGACTATACTATACTTACCTCTTGCACAGTTGCAGATGAATAGAAAGTCAGTCAAATTGAGATCCAGATGCCGACAACGGCAAACACTTGGAGATCGATAGCCTCTTGGGATCATGAAGTCCTGTCAAGAAGTAAGAAAAAGAAGAAAATCAAAACATGAAAAGAAACTGAATGTATACTTACCTGATACACAGTTGCAGATGAAAAGAAACGGAATGTATACTTACCTGTTACACAGTTGCAGATGAATACACAGTCAGCAAGAAAGAATTTCAGATGCAGACAACAACATACAGCTGGAGATCGATAGCCTGTTGGGATCATGAGGTCCTGTAAACAAGACAAAAAGAAAGTCAATACATGAAAAGAAACTGAATGTATACTTAACTGTTACACAGTTGCAGTTGAAAAAAGCCAGTAAGCCAGAGTTCCAGATTCAGACAACCATATACAGTTGATGTATAGTCTCTTGGGATGATGAGGTCCTGTGAACAAGTAAGACAAAGAAGAAAGTCAATACATGAAAAGAAATTGAATGTATACTTACCTGTAACACAGTTGCAGATGAAAAGAAACGGAATGTATACTTACCTGTTACAATGTTGCAGATGAATACACAGTCAGTAAGAAAGAGTTCCAGATGCAGACAACCACATACAGCTGGACTTGAATATCTCTTGGGATCATGAAGTCCTGACAAAGAGTAAGACAAAGATGAAAATCAAAATATGAAAAGAAACTGAATGTATACTTACCTGTTACACAGTTGCAGATGAAAAAAAGGCCAGTAAGCCAGAGTTCCAGATGCAGACAACCATATACAGTTGATGTATAGTCTCTTGGGATCACGAGGTCCTGTGAACAAGTAAAACAATGAAGAAAGTTAATACATGAAAAGAAACGGAATGTTTACTTACCTGTTACACAGTTGCAGATGAATACACAGCAAGAAAGAAAGAATTCCAGATGCAGACAACATACAGCTGGACATGGACAGTCTCTTGGGATCATGAAGGCCTGTGAACAAGTAAGACAAAGAAGAAAGTCAATACATGAAAAGAAACTGAATGTATACTTACTTGTTACACAGTTGCAGATGAAAAAAAAAAAAAAAACGTAAGCCAGAGTTCCAGATTCAGACAACCATATACAGTTGATGTATAGTCTCTTGGGATCATGAAGGCCTGTTAACCAATAAGATAAAGAAGGAAGTCAATACATGAAAATAAACTGAATGCTTACTTACCGATTACACAGATGCAGATGAATAGAAAATCAGTCAGATTGAGATCCAGATGCAGACAACGGCAAACACTTGGAGATCGACAGACTCTTGGGATCATGAGGTCCTGTAAACAAGACAAAAAGAAATTCAATACATGAAAAGAAACTGAATGTATACTTACCTGTTACACAGTTGCAGATGAATACACAGCCAATAAGACGAAAAATCCAGATGCAGACAACCACATACAGCTGGACATGGACAGTCTCTTGGGATCATGAAGTCCTGTGAACAAGTAAGACAGTGAAAATCAAAATATGAAAAGAAACTGAACGTATACTTACCTGTTACACAGTTGCAGATGAATAGAAAGACAGTCAGATTGAGTTCCAGATGCAGACAACGGCAAACAGCTGGAGATGAATAGTCTTTTGGGATCATGAGGTCCTGTAAACAAGACAAAAAGAAAGTCAATACATGAAAAGAAACCGAATGTATACTTACCTGTTACACAGTTGCAGATGAATATACAGCCAATAAGACGAAAAATCCAGATGCAGATGAATAGTCTCTTGGGCTCATGAGGTCCTGTAAACAAGACAAAGAAGAAAGTCAATGCAGGAAAAGTAACTGAATGCTTACTTAGCAATTACACAGTTGCAGATGAATAGAAAGTCACAGCCAGTAAGAAAGAATTCCAGATGCAGACAACCACATACAGCTGCACATGGAAAGTGTCTTGGGATCATGAAGTCCTGTCAACAAGTAAGACAAAGAAGAAAATCAAAACATGAAAAGAAACTGAATGTATACTTACCTGTTACACAGTTGCAGATGAATACACAGTCAGTAAGAAAGAATTCCAGATGCAGACAACCACATACAGCTGGACATCGATAGCCTCTTGGGATCATGAAGTCCTGTAAACAAGACAAAAAGAAAGTCAATACATGAAAAGAAACTGAACTTATACTTACCTGTTACACAGTTGCAGATGAAAAGAAACGGAATGTATACTAACCTGTAACACAGTTGCAGATTAATACAAAGCCAAAAAGAAAAAAAAATCCAGATGCAGACAACAGCAACCAGCTGGAGATGAATACTCTCTTGGGATCATGACGTCCTGTCAACAAGTAAGACAAAGAAGAAAATCAAAATATGAAAAGAAATTGAATGTATACTTACCTATAACACAGTTGCAGATGAATACACAGCCAATAAAACGTAAAATCCAGATGCAGACAACGGCAAACAGCTTGAGATGAAAAGTCTCTTGGGATCATGAGTCAATAAAAAAGTCAATACATGAATAGAATCGGAATGTATACTTACCTGTTACACAGTTGCAGGTGAATAAGAAAGTCAGTCAGACTGAGATCGAGATGCAGACAACGGCAAACACTTGGAGATCGATAGCCTCCTGGGATCATGAAGTCCTGTGAACAAGACAGACAAAGAACAAAATCAAAATACAAAAAGAAACTGAATGTACACTTACCTGTTACACAGTTGCAGATGAATATAAAGTCAGACAGATTGAGTTCCAGATGCAGACAACGGCAAACAGCTGGAGATGAATACTCTCTTGGGATCATGAGGTCCTGTAAACAAGATAAAAAGAAAGTCAATACATGAAAAGAAACTGAACGTATACTTACGTGTAACACAGTTGCAGATGAATACACACCCAATAAGACATAAAATCCAGATGCAGACAACGGCAAACAGCTGGAAATGAATAGTCTCTTGGGATCATGAGGTCCTGTAAACAAGTAAGACAAAGAAGAAAATCAAAATATGAAAAGAAACTGAATGTTTACTTACCTGTAACACAGTTGCAGATGAAAAAAATAAAGCCAGTAACCCAGAATTCCAGATTCAGACAACCATATACAGTTGATTTATAGTCTCTTGGGATCACGAGGTACTGTGAACAAGTAAGACAAAGAAGAAAGTCAATACATGAAAAGAAACTGAATGTATACTTACCTGTTACACAGTTGCAGTTGAAAAAAAGCCAGTAAGCCAGAGTTGCAGATTCAGACAACCATATTCAGTTGATGTATAGTCTCTTGGGATCACGAGGTCCTGTGAACAAGTAAGACAAAGAAGAAAGTCAATACATGAAAAAAAACTAAATGTATACTTACCTATTGCACAGTTGCAGATTAATACACAGCCAATAAGACGTAAAATCCAGATGCAGACAACGGCAAACAGCTGGAGATGAATAGTCTCTTGGGATCATGAGGTCCTGTAAATAAGATAAAAAGAAAGTCAATACATGAAAAGAAACTGAATGTATACTTACCTGTTACACAGTTGCAGATGAATAGAAAGTCAGTCAGATTGAGTTCCAGATGCAGACAACGGCAAATACTTGGAGATCAATAGCCTCTTGGGATCATGAAGTCCTGTGAACAAGTAAGACAAAGAAGAAAGTCAAAACATGAAAAGAAACTGAATGTATACTTACCTGTTACACAGTTGCAGATGAATACACAGCCAATAAGACGAAAAATCCAGATGCAGTTGAATAGTCTCTTGGGATCACGAGGTCCTGTGAACAAGTAAGACAAAGAAGAAAGTAAATAAATGAAAAGAAACTGAATGTATACTTACCTATTGCACAGTTGCAGATGAACACACAGTCAGTAAGAAAGAATTCCAGTTGCAGACAACCACATACAGCTGGACATGGACCGTCTCTTGGGATCCTGAAATCCTATGAATAAGTAAGACAAATAAGAAAGTCAATACATGAATAGAAACGGAATGTATACTTACCTGTTACACAGTTGCAGATGAATAGAAAGTCAGTCAGATTGAGATCCAGATGCAGACAACGGCAAACAGCTGGAGATGAATAGTCTCTTGGGATCATGAAATCTTGTGAACAAGTAAGACAAAGAAGAAAATCAAAATATAAAAAGAAACTGAATGTATACTTACGTGTAACACAGTTGCAGATGAATACACAGTCAGTAAGAAAGAATTTCAGATGCAGACAACAACATACAACTGGAGATCGATAGCCTGTTGGGATCATGAGGTCCTGTAAACAAGTAAGACAAATAAGAAAGTCAATACATGAAAACAAACTGAATGTATACTTACCTGTTACACAGTTGCAGATGAAAAGAAACTGAATGTATACTTACCTGTAACACAGTTGCAGATTAATACAAAGCCAATAAGATAAAAAATCCAGATGCAGACAACAGCAAACAGCTGGAGATGAATACTCTCTTGGGATCATGAAGTCCTGTCAACAAGTAAGACAAAGAAGAAAACCTAAATATGAAAAGAAATTGAATGTATACTTACCTATAACACAGTTGCAGATGAACACACAGCCAATAAAACGTAAAATCCAGATGCAGACAACGGCAAACAGCTGGAGATGAATAGTCTCTTGGGATCATGAGGTCCTGTAAACAAGACAAAAAAAAGTCAATACATGAATAGAAACGGAATGTATACTTACCTGTTACACAGTTGCAGATGAATAGAAAGTCAGTCAGATTGTGATCCAGATGCAGACAACGGCAAACAGCTGGAGATGAATAGTCTCTTGGGATCATGAAATCTTGTGAACAAGTAAGACAAAGAAGAAAATCAAAATATAAAAAGAAACTGAATGTATACTTACGTGTAACACAGTTGCAGATGAATACACACCCAATAAGACGTAAAAGCCAGATGCAGACAACGGCAAACAGCTGGAAATGAATAGTCTCTTGGGATCATGAGGTCTTGTAAACAAGTAAGACAAAGAAGAAAGTCAAAACGAAAAGAAACTGAATGTATACTTACCTGTTACACAGTTGCAGATGAATACACAGCCAATAAGACGAAAAATTCAGATGCAGTTGAAAAGTCTCTTGGGATCACGAGGTCCTGTGAACAAGTAAGACAAAGAAGAAAGTCAATACATGAAAAGAAACGGCATGCTTACTTACCGATTACACAGTTGCAGATGAAAACACAGCCAATAAGACGTAAAATCCAGATGCAGACAACGGCAAACAGCTGGAGATGAGGTTCTGTAAATAAGACAAAAAAAAAAGTTAATACATGAATAGAAACGGAATGTATACTTACCTGTTACACAGTTGCAGATGAAAAAAAGCCAGTAAGCCAGAGTTCCAGATACAGACAACCATATACAGTTGATGTATAGTCTCTTGGGATCACGAGGTCCTGTGAACAAGTAAGACAAAGAAGAAAGTCAATACATGAAAAGAAACTGAATGCTTACTTACCTTTTACAAACTTGCAGATGAATACAAATCCAGTAAGAAAGAATTCCAGATGCAGACAATCACATCCAGCTGGACATGGATAGTCTCTTGGGATCATGAGGTCCTGTAAACAAGACAAAGAAGAAAGTCAATACATGAAAAGAAACTGAATGTATACTTACCTGTTACACAGTTGCAGATGAATAGAAAGTCAGTAAGATTGAGTTCCATATGCAGACAACCGCAAACACTTGGAGATCGATAACCTCTTGGGATCATGAAGTCCTGTCAACAAGTAAGACAAAGAAGAAAGTCAATACATGAAAAGAAACTGAATGTATACTTACCTGTTACACAGTTGCAGATGAATACACAGTCAGTAAGAAAGAATTCCAGATGCAGACAACCACATACAGCTGGACATCGATAGCCTCTTGGGATCATGAAGTCCTGTCAAGAAGACAACAAGAAAGTCAATATATGAAAAGAAACTGAATGTATACTTACCTGTTACACAGTTGCAAATTAAAAAAAGCCAGTAAGCCAGAGTTCCAGATTCAGACAACCATATACAGTTGATGTATAGTCTCTTGGGATCACGAGGTCCTGTGAACAAGTAAGACAAAGAAGAAAATCAATACATGAAAAGAAACTGAATGTATACTTACCTTTTACAAACTTGCAGATGAATACAAATCCAGTAATAAAGAATTCCAGATGCAGACAACCACATCAAGCTGGACATGGATAGTCTCTTGGGATCATGAGGTCCTGTAAACAAGACAAAGAAGAAAGTCAATACATGAAAAGAAACTGAATGTATACTTACCTGTTAAACAGTTGCAGATGAATAGAAAGTCAGTAAGATTGAGTTCCATATGCAGACAACCGCAAACACTTGGAGATCGATAACCTCTTGGGATCATGAAGTCCTGTCAACAAGTAAGACAAAGAAGAAAGTCAATACATGAAAAGAAACTGAATGTATACTTACCTGTTACACAGTTGCAGGTGAATACACAGTCAGTAAGAAAGAATTCCAGATGCAGACAACCACATACAGCTAGACATGGATAGTCTCTTTGGATCATGAAATCTTGTGAACAAGTAAGACAAAGAAGAAAATCAAAACATGAAAAGAAACTGAATGTATACTTACCTCTTGCACAGTTGCAGATGAATAGAAAGTCAGTCAAATTGAGATCCAGATGCCGACAACGGCAAACACTTGGAGATCGATAGCCTCTTGGGATCATGAAGTCCTGTCAAGAAGTAAGAAAAAGAAGAAAATCAAAACATGAAAAGAAACTGAATGTATACTTACCTGATACACAGTTGCAGATGAAAAGAAACTGAATGTATACTTACCTGTAACACAGTTGCAGATTAATACAAAGCCAATAAGATAAAAAATCCAGATGCAGACAACAGCAAACAGCTGGAGATGAATACTCTCTTGGGATCATGAAGTCCTGTCAACAAGTAAGACAAAGAAGAAAACCTAAATATGAAAAGAAATTGAATGTATACTTACCTATAACACAGTTGCAGATGAACACACAGCCAATAAAACGTAAAATCCAGATGCAGACAACGGCAAACAGCTGGAGATGAATAGTCTCGTGGGATCATGAGGTCCTGTAAACAAGACAAAAAAAAGTCAATACATGAATAGAAACGGAATGTATACTTACCTGTTACACAGTTGCAGATGAATAGAAAGTCAGTCAGATTGAGATCCAGATGCAGACAACGGCAAACAGATGGAGATGAATAGTCTCTTGGGATCATGAAATCTTGTGAACAAGTAAGACAAAGAAGAAAATCAAAATATAAAAAGAAACTGAATGTATGCTTACGTGTAACACAGTTGCAGATGAATACACACCCAATAAGACGTAAAAGCCAGATGCAGACAACGGCAAACAGCTGGAAATGAATAGTCTCTTGGGATCATGAGGTCCTGTAAACAAGTAAGACAAAGAAGAAAGTCAAATCGAAAAGAAACTGAATGTATACTTACCTGTTACACAGTTGCAGATGAATACACAGCCAATAAGACGAAAAATTCAGATGCAGTTGAAAAGTCTCTTGGGATCACGAGGTCCTGTGAACAAGTAAGACAAAGAAGAAAGTCAATACATGAAAAGAAACGGCATGCTTACTTACCGATTACACAGTTGCAGATGAAAACACAGCCAATAAGACGTAAAATCCAGATGCAGACAACGGCAAACAGCTGGAGATGAGGTTCTGTAAATAAGACAAAAAAAAAAGTCAATACATGAATAGAAACGGAATGTATACTTACCTGTTACACAGTTGCAGATGAAAAAAAGCCAGTAAGCCAGAGTTCCAGATACAGACAACCATATACAGTTGATGTATAGTCTCTTGGGATCACGAGGTCCTGTGAACAAGTAAGACAAAGAAGAAAGTCAATACATGAAAAGAAACTGAATGCTTACTTACCTTTTACAAACTTGCAGATGAATACAAATCCAGTAAGAAAGAATTCCAGATGCAGACAATCACATCCAGCTGGACATGGATAGTCTCTTGGGATCATGAGGTCCTGTAAACAAGACAAAGAAGAAAGTCAATACATGAAAAGAAACTGAATGTATACTTACCTGTTACACAGTTGCAGATGAATAGAAAGTCAGTAAGATTGAGTTCCATATGCAGACAACCGCAAACACTTGGAGATCGATAACCTCTTGGGATCATGAAGTCCTGTCAACAAGTAAGACAAAGAAGAAAGTCAATACATGAAAAGAAACTGAATGTATACTTACCTGTTACACAGTTGCAGATGAATACACAGTCAGTAAGAAAGAATTCCAGATGCAGACAACCACATACAGCTGGACATCGATAGCCTCTTGGGATCATGAAGTCCTGTCAAGAAGACAACAAGAAAGTCAATATATGAAAAGAAACTGAATGTATACTTACCTGTTACACAGTTGCAAATTAAAAAAAGCCAGTAAGCCAGAGTTCCAGATTCAGACAACCATATACAGTTGATGTATAGTCTCTTGGGATCACGAGGTCCTGTGAACAAGTAAGACAAAGAAGAAAATCAATACATGAAAAGAAACTGAATGTATACTTACCTTTTACAAACTTGCAGATGAATACAAATCCAGTAATAAAGAATTCCAGATGCAGACAACCACATCAAGCTGGACATGGATAGTCTCTTGGGATCATGAGGTCCTGTAAACAAGACAAAGAAGAAAGTCAATACATGAAAAGAAACTGAATGTATACTTACCTGTTAAACAGTTGCAGATGAATAGAAAGTCAGTAAGATTGAGTTCCATATGCAGACAACCGCAAACACTTGGAGATCGATAACCTCTTGGGATCATGAAGTCCTGTCAACAAGTAAGACAAAGAAGAAAGTCAATACATGAAAAGAAACTGAATGTATACTTACCTGTTACACAGTTGCAGGTGAATACACAGTCAGTAAGAAAGAATTCCAGATGCAGACAACCACATACAGCTAGACATGGATAGTCTCTTTGGATCATGAAATCTTGTGAACAAGTAAGACAAAGAAGAAAATCAAAACATGAAAAGAAACTGAATGTATACTTACCTCTTGCACAGTTGCAGATGAATAGAAAGTCAGTCAAATTGAGATCCAGATGCCGACAACGGCAAACACTTGGAGATCGATAGCCTCTTGGGATCATGAAGTCCTGTCAAGAAGTAAGAAAAAGAAGAAAATCAAAACATGAAAAGAAACTGAATGTATACTTACCTGATACACAGTTGCAGATGAAAAGAAACTGAATGTATACTTACCTGTAACACAGTTGCAGATTAATACAAAGCCAATAAGATAAAAAATCCAGATGCAGACAACAGCAAACAGCTGGAGATGAATACTCTCTTGGGATCATGAAGTCCTGTCAACAAGTAAGACAAAGAAGAAAACCTAAATATGAAAAGAAATTGAATGTATACTTACCTATAACACAGTTGCAGATGAACACACAGCCAATAAAACGTAAAATCCAGATGCAGACAACGGCAAACAGCTGGAGATGAATAGTCTCTTGGGATCATGAGGTCCTGTAAACAAGACAAAAAAAAGTCAATACATGAATAGAAACGGAATGTATACTTACCTGTTACACAGTTGCAGATGAATAGAAAGTCAGTCAGATTGAGATCCAGATGCAGACAACGGCAAACAGATGGAGATGAATAGTCTCTTGGGATCATGAAATCTTGTGAACAAGTAAGACAAAGAAGAAAATCAAAATATAAAAAGAAACTGAATGTATGCTTACGTGTAACACAGTTGCAGATGAATACACACCCAATAAGACGTAAAAGCCAGATGCAGACAACGGCAAACAGCTGGAAATGAATAGTCTCTTGGGATCATGAGGTCCTGTAAACAAGTAAGACAAAGAAGAAAGTCAAATCGAAAAGAAACTGAATGTATACTTACCTGTTACACAGTTGCAGATGAATACACAGCCAATAAGACGAAAAATTCAGATGCAGTTGAAAAGTCTCTTGGGATCACGAGGTCCTGTGAACAAGTAAGACAAAGAAGAAAGTCAATACATGAAAAGAAACGGCATGCTTACTTACCGATTACACAGTTGCAGATGAAAACACAGCCAATAAGACGTAAAATCCAGATGCAGACAACGGCAAACAGCTGGAGATGAATAGTCTCTTGGGATCATGAGGTTCTGTAAATAAGACAAAAAAAAAAAAAAGTCAATACATGAATAGAAACGGAATGTATACTTACCTGTTACACAGTTGCAGATGAAAAAAAGCCAGTAAGCCAGAGTTCCAGATACAGACAACCATATACAGTTGATGTATAGTCTCTTGGGATCACGAGGTCCTGTGAACAAGTAAGACAAAGAAGAAAGATAATACATGAAACGAAACTGAATGCTTACTTACCTTTTACAAACTTGCAGATGAATACAAATCCAGTAAGAAAGAATTCCAGATGCAGACAATCACATCCAGCTGGACATGGATAGTCTCTTGGGATCATGAGGTCCTGTAAACAAGACAAAGAAGAAAGTCAATACATGAAAAGAAACTGAATGTATACTTACCTGTTACACAGTTGCAGATGAATAGAAAGTCAGTAAGATTGAGTTCCATATGCAGACAACCACATACAGCTAGACATGGATAGTCTCTTTGGATCATGAAATCTTGTGAACAAGTAAGACAAAGAAGAAAATCAAAACATGAAAAGAAACTGAATGTATACTTACCTCTTGCACAGTTGCAGATGAATAGAAAGTCAGTCAAATTGAGATCCAGATGCCGACAACGGCAAACACTTGGAGATCGATAGCCTCTTGGGATCATGAAGTCCTGTCAAGAAGTAAGAAAAAGAAGAAAGTCAATACATGAAAAGAAACTGAATGTATACTTACCTGTTACACAGTTGCAGATGAATACACAGTCAGTAAGAAAGAATTCCAGATGCAGACAACCACATACAGCTAGACATGGATAGTCTCTTTGGATCATGAAATCTTGTGAACAAGTAAGACAAAGAAGAAAATCAAAACATGAAAAGAAACTGAATGTATACTTACCTGATACACAGTTGCAGATGAAAAGAAACGGAATGTATACTTACCTGTTACACAGTTGCAGATGAATACACAGTCAGCAAGAAAGAATTTCAGATGCAGACAACAACATACAGCTGGAGATCGATAGCCTGTTGGGATCATGAGGTCCTGTAAACAAGACAAAAAGAAAGTCAATACATGAAAAGAAACTGAATGTATACTTACCTATAACACAGTTGCAGATGAATACACAGCCAATAAAACGTAAAATCCAGATTGCAGACAACGGCAAACAGCTGGAGATGAATAGTCTCTTGGGATCATGAGGTCCTGTGAACAAGTAAGACAAAGAAAAAAGTCAATACATGAAAAGAAACTGAATGTATACTTACATGTTACAAAGTTGCAGATGAATGCATCTGGAATTCTTTCTTACTGGATTTGTAGACAACCACATCCACCTGGACAGGGATAGTCTCTTGGGATCATGAGGTCCTGTAAACAAGACAAAGAAAAAAGTCAATACATGAAAAGAAACTGAATGTATACTTACCTGTTACACAGTTGCAGATGAATAGAAAGTCAGTAAGAAAGAATTCCAGATGCAGACAACCACATCCAGCTGGACATGGATAGTCTCTTGGGATCATGAGGTCCTGTAAACAAGACAAAGAAGAAAGTCAATACATGAAAAGAAACTGAATGTACACTTACCTGTTACACAGTTGCAGATGAATAGAAAGTCAGTCACATTGAGTTCCAGATGCAGACAACGGCAAACACTTGGAGATCTATAGCCTCTTGGGGTCATGAAGTCCTGTGAACAAGTAAGAAAAAGAAGAAAGTCAAAACATGAAAAGAAACTGAATGTATACTTACCTGTTGCACAGTTGCAGATGAATAGAAAGTCAGTCACATTGAGTTCCAGATGCAGACAACGGCAAACACTTGGAGATCTATAGCCTCTTGGGATCATGAAGTCCTGTCAACAAGTAAGACAAAGAAGAAAGTCAATACATGAAATGAAACTGAATGTATACTTACCTGTTACACAGTTGCAGATGAATACACAGCCATTAAGAAAGAATTCCAGATGCAGACAACCACAAATAGCTGGACATGGACAGTCTCTTGGGATCATGAAGTCCTGTGAACAAGTGAGACAACGAAGAAAGTCAATACATGAAAAGAAACTGAATGTATACTTACCTGTTACACAGTTGCAGATGAATACACAGCCATTAAGAAAGAATTCCAGATGCAGATGAAGAGCAAGTTAGTTGATTGAGAAACATCCAACCAAGAAAAACGCATTTTTAGCTAAACAAAAAAACAACACTTTTCGGTTGAGAGTCATATCTCATATGAAGACATATTAGAAAAGTCTATTATCTTTTGAAAATAACAAAATCTGACATGTGTGACTGTCATTGTAAGGCCAAGTAGGAAGGCATTAAGAATCAGTCCAAAAAATAATTATATCAGACAAAGTATTTATGAGTGTAGGACTTACAGGTCTGATATGATGGAGTTACAGCAAAGGATTAAACATTTTTAATCAATAATAAGGCCAGTGAATGTCAGTTTTCTTGGCTGGGTATTTTCACAGCTGCTGTATCTTGTTTGGTGTTTCTGGGCTTTACAGCTCTTTATGTCAAGTGTAAACAGATCCAAAGTGTCATTCTCAGTGCTGATTACATCTGAAATTAACCATAAACCAGAGGTGAGTGGCTAGCAACAGGGTAATGCAGCTCAACACATGTTTCAGTTTACTACACACCCATGTCGCCTCTCCAAAGTCACAGTGATTCTAAAGTCACTCAATACAAAGCACTTAAAAACCAAACCATAAAACACTGCTTAAATCACAAATACATTAATAAAGACTTTGAGCCCATTTCCCTGAAACGGTTCACCCATTAAAGATAATAGACAAAGAAGGTTGGGAGCAGGTGGCTAGTGTTTTCTTACCTGACTGGTGTGACTGGGTAGGGCCAGTAAGTCCTGGCATAGCACCTTCTCTATGTTCCTGGAGAGTACAACAGATCCCAGGCAGCACATGTGAAGCCTTTCTCGGTGGTAAAGGACCAGACATCAAACCTGCAATCAGCAGTGGAGTGCAAAAAGTCTGCAGAATGGCTTGCTCCCTCATCAGTAGGTAAGCAAGTGGCCCAGAGACGACAATCCTGGCGTCTGTCTTCTTTCAAACTGTGTCTTGAATCTAGTGCACTAGTGGCACCGTGACACTGTGGCATTACCCTTTGGGCCCTATATTTAAGAGTGTCTTACAATAAAATTTTCAACAGTGAGAACGCCGCCCTTAGTAGTTGTCCTCGTTGCTGGAGCATGCAGAGCCATAGACAAACTGCTGAAGACATTTAATTGGTTAGAGAGGTGAAAACCAGCTGTGGGGGTGTAGAAAACCTCTGTTTTCCATGGTCAAGATGATGCTTGCAGGGCTGCTCCATGGCCACCATTGTCTTTGAAGAAAAAAACACAGAGGTTAGTTAGTTAGTAAAGCAAAGTAATGTAAAGTAACACACATAGTGTATTCCAAGATTAAAACTGGCTAAGATAAACAATCAATAGCTATCAGCTGGGATACAGACAGACAGAAAGAGCATTGTGGATGGATGGAGAGAGAAAAGAGTTGTAAGGGAACAAGACAGGAAAACAAACCCCAGAAACTTACTAAACTCTGTTAACATGGCTGCACCTAATCTCACCCCCAATACCCAACTTCACCACTTTCACCATTGGTACTATTTTCATATGTTTCTAAGACTAGAACAAGCTGAATTTAAAAGAACAGGTCATGTGTTTGTACATCCAAGCACATTTTCACTAGAGTTTGGGGAGCTCAGTCAAGTTAGTTTGATATTGGATCTGCAGATATTTACTTCTCCCCTGCTCTCACTCACAATGTCCTAACATCTCTGACATGATTTTTTTAAACAATAGAGAACAGATAAACTGCAATCACTAAATATTCTTCTCAAAATGAAAAGACTGGAAATGTTGAGGAAATATAATCAAAATAGCCAGAACTCTTGCAGCAGGTGCCGTAGATGGTAAAAGAACGTCTATAAAGTGTGGATACCGAAAACTCTCACAGAGATATGGAGCTGCTGGTGTTAGTTAAAAAGACAGTCAAACCTACTGAAGAACAGAGACTAAATAAAAATCAATGACTAACCTTAACTTCCTCACTTTTAAGGAATGGATATATTTTAGCACTTTAGACAATATAAACATGCATGTAGCACATTTTTATAACGAATAAATCATTACTGTGACACTGTCATAAAATATGCCTATTTGAACCATTTTTAAATAATATTGTTCCAGTAAAACATCCATATAGCTTACACATCCAAAGTCAGCTGTAGTGTACAGAGACACATCTGATAAATATACTACAACCCTTAGAATAGCCAGATTACAATTTGCTAACAAATGCTTAAGAGATCCTGGAGAATTCTGGAGAAAGGTCTTGTGGACAAATGAGACTAGGATTAACCTATATCAGAGTGATGGAAAGACAGAAATTGTGGATTGCTCACTCGCGCTTCAAGGGAGGTAAAATTTAGTTTGCACTCACCCTCTTATTAACGGTACATACTTGGAGCCCATAGGAACCATCCAAAACATAGGTGTTGGAAAGCTCCCACAAAGGTGTTTGTACTTCAGAAATCTTTCTTTCTGAAGTCATTTTATAATCCTGGGTGTTTCCTTGTGAAAGTAAAGTCTGAACTGTGCAAGTCCTCAGTTTGAGTTGCTGAGAGTCAATTTAGGAGTGATCCCTTTATCCTACAGAGTGCTCTGTGTGTAAGTTTATTCTAATGTCCATATGAAAGCACAAAACCTCATGAATAAAAACATACACAAGGCTTGGCTGAACATATAAGGAAACGTACAACTTACTTAGAACCTATAGTTCCATCAGTAATCTTCATTACAGTGAAGTTAGCCACAGCTAAACCTTTGCTAAAGCATGGTTCTCTCCTTTTGGCTTGTAACCTGGCCTACTTCCAATATACTGCCACATAGTGGATGGAGTAGGAATTACCATGTAAAATGCCATCTGTTGCAACAATGGAGTCACATGGGTATCAGCTATGGCTTCAAGTTGTAGGACTTTTTATGGCATTATAGACAATAGGCAAGTGGCTTAAAGGTCCAACCACAACAGGCCCAATGAGACATAAAGAACCAGCACAACAGGCCCAGTGAGACTAGGGATGCACCTATCAGATATTAGGATCGGATATGTGTCCCTATATTAACAACAACCCCTTTTGGTCTCACTGACTTAATATTTCAGAATTACTTATTTTAGTGACAAATAAATAGCAATTTAATACATTCATATCTGTGTGTTAATTTGTTGTATTTTATTTTACAAACATGGTGAGGTAAACAGTTTATTTTTTTAACAATGTATCGGATCAATATTGTGTATCGATCGATAAGTTTATGTATTGGTATAGAAACTGAACAATGTTGGTGCATCATTAAATGTAACATATAGGAAACAGTGTGTCTTTGACAACTTCCCTAGTTAATAGAATATGCCTACATTGATAAATCCCCATACGTTTCACCCTGATTGGTGAATGTTTAGCCTTTCAAATGCATGCTTGAATGTGATTGGCTAATGGCAACCACAATAATTGACATGTCAAGTCTTCTGGACAGACAGTATTATAGAATAGGCTAAAGACGCAGTATGTAAAATTGCAGCTTGACTGGCTGTATGGTTTCTGAGAAACAGTTACGTACCACTGACCTCACCCTGCTCTGCTCACTGAGAGACAGGTAATCAGTCACACAAGTCATGTCAGACTTACTATTCAAACGTGCTGTATGTAGCTGTTACTTAATATCTGTCCGTGTCTCTTTGGATTAGGACAGAGTCATCACCACAGGCCCTCTCCTGCATTTTATCCACCGACTTGATGATCTGGTCTTAAAAACTGCTGAAGGTATACAAACTGTCCTCCTAGAACAGCTGCAGCTTTGCTTGGTCTGCCACTCAGAAGATCCAAATTTCATCAAGATGTCTGATGTAAGCCTGTACCTTTTTGTGATGTAAAACTGTGGTGCATGTATAGATTTTAACATGTATTTGTGATGCAATAAGCTGTTTTATTAATTGCTTAAACTATAGAGGAGCATTATTGGGCTAATGAGCATTATGAGCTAAATAGTTTAATTGTCACTTTAACAGGTAAGGACACCAGTTTCTCTCAGAGTTAGCTTAAGTTTTACTAATAAAAAAGGTAACTTTGATTAAAAACAAAATAATAATACTGTCTTGCAGACATCTGATTGATGTCATTTATGGCTGATTTACCGTTACAGTAACTTGATCACAATATTCTGCAAAATAAAATGTAGTAGTTTACTATAGCTCCACTGAATATTGGTTTTGTTTGTTGGTTTTATTTGGTTTCCTAAGAGGAATCTGTAACAGGAACAGGTCATTGTAATTTTATGTGTTACCCAGGTTTTAAATGTTCAGAACATTAAAATCAGATGCAAAGCAAAAAACAATAAATAAATAAAAGCAAAAAAACTTTTTAAAATAATACAACGTGAATAAACTGCTCAAAACAGCCATTAAAGCAGATAGAAAATGACTTACTGATAAGTAAGGTAAATAAAACGAGCCTTAAATGACAGCCAATAGCTTGTTGCCAAGACTGGTCTGCGTCAGAGACGGCCAATCAGCGCTCAGGGGGGCGTTACCTCGGCTCCTCCGCTAGAGACGTGCTGTGGATCAGAAAAAAGGTGAGAACGGCGGAGTGAAACACGATGGAAAGTTTTATTAAACTTTGTTTCATAAAATCGCTCATAAAGGTGAACGTTGAGAAGTACGACTGAAACGACGATTTGGATTTAGTCTGCATTTGATTTTGTGAGTGTAATAGGTGAAGCTTTTGGTGCAAATAGTTCAAAAGATTAAAAAGAAAAGCCTGTAGAGTTGAGGCTAACATGCTTAGGGGTCAAGGGGTCATGAGCGAGTGGGCAGTGCTGGCCACCATTTCATGCTGCTAATGAGAGTTTTATATTGAAAGAGGGAAGAAAAAATTGCTTTACTTTGTAAATGTAGTATTATGTGTATCTATTAAGGCGCTGTTTTTGGGAACAGGTCAGTTTTTTCTGGGTGTAATTTTACTCTACTCTGCAATCTGGCTGCACCTGCGTGAACACTCTGCAGCAGTAGTGGCGTGGTGGCGCTGTAAAGTAATCAGTACAGTGCACCGGGGAAGATGCCGCCAAAATTCTGCGTGCTGTGAGCTGCAGATAAAAGTCTTACCACACAGTGCGTCTCACCTGTGGAGCTGTGTCTCTAAAAGCAGCTCAGAACTCAAAGCTAACTTCAGGTTCGCCTGTATCAGGGTTGAGTGCAGAAACAGTCCTAAAGCTTCCTCTGTGAAACTGATACTGCAGCACGCACACTGTTTCCTCTCCCGAGGCCCCGTCTCAAATCAGTCCCTCTTCACTATGTAGTGCACTTTATGGGTCATATAAAAATAGCAGCATCTCCACCAAACAGAGCATGATATGTGTGATCAAGTCATTTCTACTCAGCAGTCGGTTCTACAATTTCCTATTTAGGCTCTCAGAATCATCAGAGACACTTTTCACCTCAAAAGGCACTTGGTGGTCAGTTTGAAGACACTAACCTGTGTGCTGTCCACACCAAAAGAATCACCCTTCTGCTTAAACACCTCCAGCTGGTCGGCAGAGAGCGCACAAACCAGGGCAGTGACTTTTACTTTTTATTTGATTTTGATAGTTAAATCACTTAGGAGCTCGCTGAAGTAATGCTAATGTACCAACAGCTGTGCTAGCTAGCTAGGTTAGCAAGTGCTGCTTTCTCAATAAAGCTGTACAGGAAGATCATGGTCATCTTAGCTCCTTTTATTTGAAACAGATTTAGAAGGCATATTAATAATAGAATCACTTTATAATTGTGTAATTGCATACTGTAGTTCATCTGTTTCTCTGCATACTTTCACCCTGTTCTTCAGTGGTGAGGACCACCACAGAGCAGGTATTCTGTGGGAGGTGAGCTTTTTATAGCACTGCAGTGTTAAATGTCTGGACGAGTCCAGAACAAATGTGTAAACTGCTCGTTTGGAGCGATAAAAGCAACATTCCTGCAACATCCTCAAATCTGAATGTCCAGATCACTTTTCAGAGGTTTTGATGGCCGATTCTAAAGTCGTGATGAGCGGCAAGTTAGCATGGTGACATTCGTCAAAGTGGTACGTGCCAGTGGATGGCATTTTCGGATGGTGCAGTGGCCACTTCCTAGTGCCAGATGCTGATTAGGAACTGAACCCCCTTTCAAAATGTGCCTGAGCTCTTTACCTACTGGATAGGCTTGACTTTGGGCCCAAGTTATCTTACTAAACTGAGAAATCCTGCTTTGTGAAATGCCCCCCAGGAGTGGCTAAATGTTTACATAAGATACAACTGATTTTGTTAGATGAACAGAATTACTGACACATTTGATTCATTTTGTTGCTCTTGGCGTGCAGGTATCCCACCAATGCAGAGTAATAATTTTATTCTTTTATTATTGTTGATCACAGAAGAGTAGTTGGTGTAATATTGGTGGGGACATTTGAGTAATTCTCTTGTTTTGGTTGAGACTGAGAACTTGTGTCTTTGCTAAAGGAATGCATTGTTGGAGAGGATGCTACGCCTGAGGCCCACGTTAAGGTGTTGCGTGAAAAGTACAGGACGACACAACCTGATTTAATGATCGTGAAGGACCACATGAAGACTTTTGCATTGGCAGCATGGAGAAAGGGGTTTGGCCATTGAAAATGTATACTTGTGTCTTTAATAGTCTATTATAAGATATTTTTGGCTATTCAAGGTTTTTACTCTTCACTACTGCCTTCATCACTACACTTTATTGCAACTATATAATGAAACTTTCGTGTATTTTCTGCTTTTATCTTACAGTTGTATGATGAGTTCAATGCCATCCATCCTTTAATGGTGTACGTTTGTCACTGCTTCACCTGAAACAATGCTGGGAGTTTAGCTCTAAAGGCCTCCTAGGTGATCTTCAAGAGATGCTCGTCAAAAGTGTAAGCACACAATTTTTTTATCTTTACCAGCAGACCTACAGACCTACTCTTAATTTCATTGATACACTCAGACATGTACAGTTTCAGGAAAAGGTGCTTCAGTGTGTATCTAATATTACACTAAATGATGTTTAGTATTCCCTTGATGTTTGTGTAATGGGCCATCTGCATAGTAAAGTGATTTCATTGTGGAAAATCTTACTTACTAAACTTGGACACTCTGTGGGTTCTGTGTGGTAAAATGTTGCTTCTGGTTTCTGGTGGGTGCTTTTCTTTTTAATAAGGCTTAATTTTCTCTGGAGTATAAATGTAACCATTTGATATGGATTCTTTGAGTATGGCATACATTTAGCCATGTTAGGATGATTTTTTTTTTTTAGCTGGTATAATAAAACCTTTTTTGCTTTATTTCATTGTTTTGTTTGCTGTGAGTGCCACATTTGAATAGTATTGAGTCTAATTGTTTTTGTTTGTACTGCAACTCTCTTCTGGCTGGTCTCCCTCTGCGCACCATCAGGCCCCTGCAGCTCATCCAGAATGCAGCGGCACGGGTCGTCTTCAATGTCCCTAAATTCAGCCATGTCACTCCACTGCTGCGTTCTCTCCACTGGCTTCCTGTAGCTGCCCGCATCAGATTCAAAACCCTGACGCTGGCCTACAAAGCCAAGACTGGACCAGCCCCTCCGTACTTGATGGCAATGGTCAAAAGCCGGTCTGCACCAAGAGCCCTTCGAGCTTCAAGTACGGCTCGGCTCGACCCGCCATCCCTCAAAATCCGCGGAAGACAAGCGTCCAGACTTTTTTCTGTCCTGGCACCAAAGTGGTGGAACGAGCTTCCCCTGGGTGTCCGAACGGCCGAGTCGCTCGCTGTCTTCAAACGCAGACTGAAGACCCACCTCTTCAGAGAGTACTTGGGCGAATAGAGTACTATGGTCGCCTTATTGTATTGTGTTTAGTAATGTCTAAGCTTAGAGGTATCTTTGAATTATTAGTCTATTCTAACTAGCTAAGGTTTCTTTCTTGGGTAAATAGCAAAGCACTTTGTAAGTCGCTCTGGATAAGAGCGTCTGCTAAATGCCGTAAATGTAAATGTAAATGTAACAGTCTAACAGTGGATTAGGGCTGCCCGTGGTGATTGTGTGGCTTTAAGCAGATGTGAAGGACGATTCACCACAAGAATACAGCCAAACACTTTCAGGTAAGTTCCAGTGGTATGTAATGTTGAATTTGTGTAGAAATCAAAAGAGAGTACACGCAACAAAAACAAAAAATAGACGAGCTAGATAGTACACTCTTTGTACAACAAGGCCTCAACTGCCTTCATCTGAGGGCTGCAAAGCCTCACGCACGTCTACTATTGCTTCAGCCTACTCCGTGCAAGCTGAACCCCCTTATTGCCTCCTACACAGCCCTTTTAAGATGTATGCTGAAATTGATCCAACTCGCACAAAACATTAAAGTATGAGAAGTCAGTAAAAGAATAACCGTAAAGTTAAGCTAGCTGTAATCAAGGAAACACCTGCATTTAGTTCTCCTTCCATTAAAGCAAGATTTATACAAATTTAGGCTTTGGTGATAATGATTTAGTACCACAGTGAAGTTGTAAAGTAAACCAGAAATAAACCCATATAAATAAGCAAACAAGAGCATGTCATCATTATTATGGCTTAGTACTAAAGTAAAGCAGATGATTGCATGACAGAACAGCACTGACCACAGAATACCTCAAAATGTCCGTTAACTCTTCATCTAAGGTGTGTTTTGAGTTGAATTTAGTAAAAACAAGTCTTTCTGAATGTGTGTTTACACACATTTGATGGGACAGTGCAACACTGCTGAAAGTTAATCCTGCTTTTCTGAACACTATTTAATGTTTGTGTTTTATCATGTGCTGATCATTATAACAGTGAGGCACACAGGAACTTTCACTGTCACTATGGCTAATTTACACTTTGCCATTTAGGCCAGTAAGATGCTTTTGTATTTTGTAGACATATGTATATGTGTGTCTGCAGGTGTGGAGGTCCATGGTATAACATGTGAATTTGCACAACCAGTTCTACTCAGCGCTCAACCACGACTGATCGTCTTGTTCAGCAGTGGCACTTCGAGAGATGCCTGGGACTTACGATCGCCAAGTATGGGATTTACTGCCATTTTTACTGCCAATATTGAACATGTTTGTGTGGATGTTTCAGAGTATTGCAGCACAAAAACAAAGTAGTAAGCTGACTTAAAATAGAGCAACTCCAACAAAGGTGCAGAGTTAAATTGAGAGGAACATAAGTTGATTCAGTAGATTAAAATGTTTGTGCATGTATCATTGTTGGGAAGGCCTAGCCTGCAGTGAAGTGCCAGAATAGTGACTGGAATGGGCGTCACTGTCTTGTTGGATGCACATGTGCATAAATCTTCCATAAATGTACACTGACCAGCCATTTTCACCACTGTGTTTGATCCAGTTGTACCAGAGAGTTGCACGGCCCCTAACTTTTTATCTCTAGGGGTCAACCTAACCAAACACAAAAGAGCCTGTCACTATCAAAAGTCTTCAACCTTGATTGTGGTTAAAGCATAGTTACAGCACAGTGCTCATGTGTCTGAGACTCGTGAATTAATTAGGCAGTTGAGAATGTTGGCAGTCCCAAAAACTTGGCCCTGCCATCTATGGATGCTTAAAGATGCTTCCTCTCCACCTGCGCTGAGATGCCTTCAAGACCTGCAATGCAAAACCCACTGGTGTGAAAATATCAATTATTATAGTGCAAGCAAGTAATAAATTAAATAAACTTGATGTGTATTCCAGGATTTCACATAATTGTGTTATATCTGACAACTGTGTTAAGATATACTTTTAAATTACGAAACAGTATGATCAATATTTTGATTATCATATAGTTTTGAATTTCAACTTGTCAGATTCTCTTCTGTCCACAGGTCTTGATTATTCAGGAGTGGCTACGAAATGTATTAATGAGGCTCTGACCAACCTCATCCACAGTTCTTGTTGAGTCCACTTTTTCACACTTCTTGTGATACCACTTACAGTGCCCATTGCCATTACCTGCCCAGATTTTTTCCTGTCCACAGCCCTCTATGATTCTGAAGTGGCTATGAAGTTCATTAATGAGGCGATCACCATCTTCATTCACAGATCTTGGTGAGTCCACTTCATCACACTTGTTTTATGCTGTTTACAGAGCCCATGACATAGTTTGTCCAAAGTAGCTTATTTACACAGCCCTCAATGATTCAACTTCATTAATGAGGCTGTTACCAACCTCATTCACAGTTTTTGGTCCACTTGGTCCACTTGGTCCACTTTATCACGTTCCATTTCCTTTCGTTTATGGTACCATTTACAATTGAGTGGACTGATGCTCTTGTGTGCTCTAGATATTTTGGAAATTGCTAAACCACTTTATCCACAGTTGTTGGTGAGTCCACTTCATCACAGTCCCTGATGGACTGCTTACAGTGCCCATTACAATCGACTGCCCAGATTCTCTTTTGTCCACAGCCCTTTTTGATTCAGAAGTGGCTACGAACTTCATATATGAGGCTTTCGCCAACATCGTCCACTGTTCTTGGTACAATCGCCTGCCCAGATTCTCTTCTGTCCACAGTGTTACTGTTACATTCAAGACATAGGTGATCCTGTGATCCAGTATTGCATATTTGATACTGTTAGTGCTGCCATCTGGTGGCCTGTTTCTTGTTGTTTTTGTTTTTCTCTCTCTCCCTCTCCTGGTGAAACGACTGATTGGAAACAGCTGATCTCAATGCGTGTGCTGGTTGGCTGCAGTGTCTGAGCTTTGTCATTGAAATGGTGCCATTGGCGTTTATCTAGTCGCCCGTGGCGTTCTCACCATGTGGCCAAAGGTGGTTGTGATTGAGGCTGTTCAAGATATATAACATGACAATTCACAGTTTGATGTATGTGGATCTATTGTAGCCTACTGTTTTCTGTGTCATTATGTACTTGTTGATGTCCAAGTGGTTTAATCATAGTCATGTTTGTAGTGGTGAGTGCCATTTACTATTTTAATTTCATTTATTATTTTTCATTTATTATTCTCTTGCTTCATGTTGGGGAGGCAGGTAAGGCCATTGTATTTTGTTTTATTATTTTTTAGTTAGGTTAGTTAGTAAGGAGGGATGTCATGTGTGTCTGTAATTTTGGCCTTTGCTCACCCTGATGCTATATGATGTTGACTGTGGTCTTGTTATGTTTGCCTATAATACTACATTTTCATTTGAGCATTAAATCTGTTTCTTTATGGTTTGTTTATCTCCTCAAGCCCTAAACTAGTTTTTTTTATGAAATGGTTTAATAAACTGGGCTGTAAGATTACTCAAAAATTGACTAACTTTACAAGACTTTAACAAAGCAAAACTTCACCAAAAGTGAAGTAGAAAAGAAAAACGTAGGCCAGAGTTATAAGAAAAAGTAGGCCAGAGTTATAAGAACTGCTTTTTATTGGAATTTAAAAACCTGAATGTTCTTATACGACTGAAGACGTGTCGAGGTTCTTCTGTTCCCTGTATGCTCTGTGACTAATTTGCTGAACAAGTAGATCTATCTGAGATATTTCCAAGCTGTTTTAAGCCTGCGTCTGAGATGAACACTGTATGTGAACTTTTACATTCTGAATTTTTAGTTGAAAGTAAGTCAGAAGATGCTGAAAATGATTTCACATCAAAACTGAATTTTATTAAAGAGGCTTTGATGGAGGAACAAAGTTGGGATCAATCTCTTGATAACTGTAGACTAACTGCTGTAACAGAAGAAAGTAATGCCCCATCATGCAGTTATGTATTTTCAGCAAGATGTACATGTACTTAGCATGTACTTAGCTTAGCCCCCTGACAGTGTGTTCTCTGGTCATCTGGGTATACAGAAAACACATCAGCAGATCATGTGTTTTTTCTTTTGGCCTGGTCCTAAAGCTGATGCTGTGTTATGTTGAGTTACGGGAAAACCCAATCAGGTTATTCCATCCACATCACTTCATCCAATCCTAGCATTATGAGCACCATTTCAACGTGTGTAGGGCAGCTGCCCTGGCCACTGATCAAATCCTTCTACTTTTGTGTTACCCCTTGACCAGCTACCTAAACAAATGCTCATGCTTCATTACAGTAACAAGGCTGTGATGGCTGTCTTAAGTATGTTGCGAGAAGGTTACAAAGTATGTTCAGGTTTTTCGCTGCTGCTGCTGCACCTGCATCATTATCCTCTATTTTATTTGTTCCAGACATGAGGAGCTCCTCCCTTACTGTTCCACATTGCATTGTGGTATAATGTAAAAAAGTGTCCATTGAGTATACACCAAAAATTAGCTGTGCGCTAATCCGTATACGTTCGGCACCATTTAAGGTGGCTTCCAGTAAGAAGCTGGAGAATAACTCCAGCCTTGTTGGTGCAGCCGTTTCTTTACGGCATCATAAATCAGCACATTTTACAGTTGTAAAATACATCCAGATAGATCCGGGAACTAATTTTACTGAAGTTCTGAAATTGTTAGCAATTGATCATCACATGTCCAGTGCATATCACCCCGAATCTCAGGGTTCTCTAGAATGTTTTCAACAACCTCAGTGCTTCGTACCTACTGTCTTTAGGTAGATAAAGAATGTGATGATGGCATCCTGGTCTTATTGTTTGCCATTTGTGAAAGTGATCAGGATTCCATTGGGTTTAGCCATTCACAGCTGAATTGTGAATTTCACTTTGGAGATAAAAGACTTGTACGTACCAGGTTCTGCCCTGTGTGCAGAGTTTTCAGGAAGATTGTGTTGATGGAGGTGGATCTGCTAATAGGGTTTTGCTAAGTTCTCCCCTACTGCTTCTGAAGTATCTGCTTTTGTCACACCAGATCTCTTTCTACAGTATTCCGTAATGCCATTTGGGTTACAAAAGGTAATAGCTAATGTAAACAATTGTGAAGCATGTCTGGATGTCGTTGTGATGTCTAGATGTCTATCAGAGTTGGAATGAACATTTGGCAATCCTCTGAAATGTGTTTAAGCGCTTTCTGAAAGTTTCCCTCACACTTAATCTCACTAAATGTGAGTCTGGGAAAGCTAGAGTATCCTAGGTTTGTAAGAAGGTGGGCCAAGGTGAAGTGCGCCCTCTTGAGGCTAAGATACCAACCCTGCAGTTGTGCTTTTGTAGAACCCCTGTTCTAATGACTCCTGACTACACTCAATTCTTCAAGCTGTAAGCTGGGGCTGGAGCTGTCCTCCTTAAAGAAGACTCGAGGTGTTGACCATCCAGTTTATTTTTCATAAAAATTGAAGGAACATCAGATCATGTATAGAACCACTGAGAAGGAAGCTTAGCACTCTTATTAGCTTTTCAACACTTTATGTGGGGTCGAGTGTTTTGGCAGTAGTGCTCTATATATACCACAATATCAGCTGAAGACTGATGAGATGGTTCATGATTGTTCAAGGTTTTAATGTTCAGAATAAGAAAGATTGTGAAAATGTAGTTGCTGATGCGTTGTCTAGGCAGTAGTGTGAGGGTGTTATGACCCTGGGGAGTGTAGAAGAGAGCCTCGTTGGTGCAGCCGTGTTTGTTTACAGCGTCAGAAAGACGAAGCAGTTTAGGAACACAGAGTCCTAATCTGACGTCAGTCCAATTATTCCATTCCACCTTAAATGGTGCAGCAGTTTCAGTCAAAAGTATTCACCCCCCCATCTACTACTAAACATAACAAGTGCTTTCTCCAAATTCAATAATGCTAAATTGCAATGAGGGGTGTGAATAATTTGGACTGCAACTGTACAGCACCAGAATGGAACAGGTGGAGCATAATTGGGATGAGATGCCGATTTCAGTAGGGCATCAATCTTAGTGTGCTTCTCTATCCTTCTTCCACTTAAACACAACTCTAATAATAAACATATGATGCTTTAAATACAAAAACAGAAAATTATATTATTTATATTCAGCCCGTAGTTCAAAACTACTTCCAACCAAACACCACTGTCTGACTCACTGTTGTCTTTTCCTAGTTAATAGATGTAGATCTGCACTCTTAGCTCCTTCAGTGGAGTTTTTTTCAACCATTTCAGCCCAAAAAAAAAAAAAAAAAAAAAGCTTCTAAGCTTTTCAGTCCCTGAGATCAGTACTGGAGGACTTATGTGTCCCATCTGCTGAATTAAGAAAACAAATGGTAAATGTGGCATCAATCTATACAAAATGAAAATGTGAACGAGTTAGACAGTCATGCAGTGAGGTGAAGATGAATCAATGTGAGGACCAGCGGGCAGGAGGGTAGTGTTTTCTTCTTATCTTTTTTTATATCTTTGTCTTCTTTCTTCTTTGTCTTTGTAATTTTCTTTTTTCTTGTTTTCTTCTTTTGGTCGTCCTCCATTTACGCTCTAGTTTCTGCACTGTTTTTAGTTTTTGCCTTGTCATTTTACTTTTAAACAGTGCTTCTTTGTCTAAGGTTGATTGAAGGGTATTTTCTAGGTCGTTTGTTAATTTAACTAGCTCCGTTTGGAGTCATTGGGGTTATCGTGCGCTTTAGACAGTGTTACGGGGACAAATGAACATTTTGCCTAAGATGTATCTCAAAGGAGATTAGATAATGGTCTGATATTACTGAGCTTTGAGGTACAATATTTAGATGATCAATTATAACACTCAGGGTCAGGACTAAATCTAGGGTATGGTTACAGTAATGTGTGGGTCCAGTCACATTTTTTGTGATGCCGACAGAATCTAAGATTGATACAAACGCCTTTGTTAATGGATCATCTGCTTTTTCAAAATGAATATTAAAGTCTTCTACTATTAGAACTTTGTCACTGCACACTGACAAGTCTGCAGCAAAATCACAAAATGATTAAAAAAATTCAGAATATGACCCTGGAGGCCTATAAATATTAATTTAGTCTGAATGCATTTTTATTTGTGGCTGGATTTGATTTATTAATGTAGAAAATCTCAAAAGAAGTGAAAGTGTTAGTGTTTTTGAATAATATCTAGTGTATTCTGGTAGATTATGCATACTCCACCTCCTGTGCCTGATAATCTAGGGCTATGTACATATTTATAACCTGCGGTGGTGGCTTCATTTACTGCTATACATTGATCAGGTTTCAGTGTGGCAGAAAATGTCTAGTTTCTAATTAATTTATTAAAACAAGCAGATTTAGATATTCTATGTTTGGCTTTAATTTGGGGCACAGACAGTCTTAATACAATGAAACCTGGGTGACGCCTCAAAGCAGCTCGCAGACGGTTTAGCGTGTGTCTGCGGCCTGGTCCCGGCTTTGGATTGTCAGCAGCCTTTTACACTACTCGACTAACTAGCAGACTATGCGTTATGCTGCACGAAAATAGGGCAGCACCCTCCTGCGTGGGGTGGACGCCATCCCTACCTAAAAAACAGGCTTGCCCTCAAACTTTAATCAATTATCTGTGCTATATAGCACTGTGATTCGGCTGTAAGACTCAGCGGCGCGCCTCATTGGAATGGGGCCAAAGCAAATTACGGCAATAAAGTTGCCGGTGAGTGGAAGCATAAGGTAGGTGTTTCTAATAAAGTGACCATAACCTAAAGCTACCTTACACTCAGCAAAAGTCCATTCTCTATCAGCAGAGAAACCTTTGGATGAAAAGTACTGAGCTATCTTTTGCTCATTAATATGTTTCTTCACTATGCCATTGATTACCTTTTCAAAATCAGAATCAGTCCACTGAGGCATTTCAGTCTCTCCCTTAGCTAAGGTGCTGCTTTTATAGTTAAGAGGCTTCCATGAGTATGATGGCCTTTTCTTGACATGGTGAGGAAACAGGAGAACAAAACCAAGTTTTCTTCTTATTAACTAAACTACAGAAGAACAAAAACACAACTCCGTTCAGAGAGGATTACTGTTACAAACGTTACGTTTAACAGTAACAAAACAAACTTCTCTCCTTTAGAGAGGATAACAGCCACAAAACACTAGGTTTTTATCAGTGACAAACAGATAACTTCTCTTCTTTCAGAGAGGCTAACAATTACTGACTCCTCTGTCTTAGGAAACCAGAATTTCTCTCAGATTCGAAATGATGTTTACTCACCAAGAAGGTTTTAGTAGGCCATCCGGGTCACAACACCACATTGTTAGAAATCCGGCATACAGGACACAGATTCAGGAGTCAGGAGACTGGATCTTTAGCATTGGAGTTTATTCACATGCAGACAGAAAATCATACACTGGCACAGCTTAGTTGATCACGGTCAGTCTAGTCTAGTCCGACCATGTCTAGTCCGAACCAATCCAGTCTAAGACAAAATTCAGTCCAAAACTGAATTCAGTCTAAAACAGAATCCAGTCTGATTAGGGGTATTTTGAGAGGGCCTTATATATATTGGAAATTGTGGGAGGGGAAACGAAGGGTAACAAAAGGTGAGACAAAGGATTAAGATAACCATTTGATAAGTTGAAACCACATGAAAGTAATGTTAGAAAGGGCCATATTTTCTCTCAGCTGCAACTCTCAGGTCTTTGGTCTTCACCTATATAAGGCCATCAGTTGTCAGGTACATCTGGATTGTACACAAAACTGTCTGCCCTCCATTGGGTGTTGTGCCCACTTGGGCTATTCGGGGTCAGTGTGGGTGGAGGTAAAGAACTGCCGATTGGCTTTTCAATTTTGCTTTCTGTCAGCGTGATCTCACCCTTGCATGAGTATGATGCAGGACCTCTAGTGTGCACCTTAGGAGTGTCTGGTGGGTTAGGGGGTTCAGGCTGATCTTTGACCTTGAACTTGACCAAACCTTGCATCTCCATCTCCACATCAGTTTCGGTCCAGGTGGTCATGTGAAGTGGTCACTGCACTGCTGTCTGCTCTTGTCCATCTGATTCAGGGGCATATGGAGGTGGTCTCAGGTTTGAGCCGAGAATACAGCCCGGGCTTGTTTGTCTTGTCATCATGTTGTTTGCTTATCTCCATGTTGTGAAAGTTAGCTTACGAGTGATAAGAAGATAAGGGGTGATGAGAGAAATATTGGGGTAATACAAGAAGATATGGGGTGATGAGAGAAACAAAGGGGTGAAACCAGTAGAAGGATGTTACAAGAGAAATATGGAGTGTTAAGAGAAATATGGGGAGTTATAAAGAATAAATAAAGGGGTGTTAAAAGAAAAAGAAGGGGTATTAATAGAAGAAACTGGGTATTACAAGAAGGGTGAGTAATTATACAAGTGAAGAGATAGGGTATAGTGTACACAGAAGAAAGTAAAGCGATAGCTTAAAAGGGATAGCTTGTGTGTGTGAATGTGAAGGGAATTATCGTGTGTCTCTCAGTCTGTGTGTGGATTCTGGGTGGCTATGTTCTGTTGGGGTTGAAGGGATATGTTTGGAGAGTAATTCTAAAAACTCTCCATACTGTTGTCTTTTATTGTGAGATCTTGTGCTTTGCAGGAGATCTCACAATAAGAAAAATCTCATAAAAATGAGAGGAGCTATATTTAAGTTTGTGCACAGAATCAATAAAAGCCAAATTAATTGGGGTTGTAAAAAGATAAGGGTAAAAGCTGAAAATAATTCTGTTATTGTCTCAGAAAAATGTGTGCCTTTGTGGGAGGTTTAAGGGAAGATACAGTATGGGGGCCACCGGAGAATAGAAAAACAGGAGTAAATGTTACATGTTGTATGTCTAGTCTGAGATTTAGTTTTAATGGCCAATAAAAGATAAATGGATCCATTAGATAGAGTTATGTGATAATGAGTGTAGAAAAGCAGTAGGAAATCTATGAAATAAATAGGTTTTGTAGATATGTGGGTTGGAACGAAGTATAGGAAAATTAATGAGCCCGGACTGGACGTCAGAGAGGGAGATAGGTAAAGGAACAGTTTCATAAACCACTAAAGCAGCCCATACTGGCACCAGGTCACGTGTAGTACAATAATACTGTTAATAAGTCCTGTGGTTGTTGTATGGATACTGGAATGTGGGTTTTATAGTGTAAGTCCAACCTACCAACCTGAGAAAGAGATTGACTAGGTTAAAATAGTTATACATAGAAGATGTGTTTATATCTTATGTGTAGGTAATTCTTTGTATGAATAACATTAAATATTCTCTCACTTGATTAGCTTAAGATTAGATCTACAAGTAATCTGGTTTGATTCTCCTTTCTCTTTTATGGGATGTGAGAGGAGACAGAAAGAAGGACCTAAGGAGGGGCAGCTGGCGAGCGACGTGCCAGAAACATCACATGGACTGAGTGGAAGAAGCTGTGCTGACTTCAGATCAGGCTAGTGTGCTTATCCACAGATCACTTCCCTGTATACACCTGCATTCTAAACAAATGTGTATTCATATTTATAGTGCTATTAATTATATAATACTTTCTAACAGCGTATAAGATGCTGCATGAAGCTTGCCAACTGATTGGTCGGGCAGTGACTTTGATTACTTAAAGAGAACACACTTGGGGGTTAAACATTTTGTTGAAAGCCACAGGTAGGGAAGTATTTGGTGGTTGTTTTTTTTTTTAGAGTGGTCATACATTCTTAAGGTCTGGGCTGGTCTGAAGTTGGCAAACCTCAGTTAATTTCAACAACTCGTATAGTAACTTATAATAAACAAATAAATAAATATTGTATAATTCAAAGTAGACAGTGAAGTGGTAGTAACTTCTTTTTAAATTTTAAAGTAATCTTTTTCACACTCAAATAACATAAAGAGGCCATTATTATGCCAACTATGGGTACAAACACTTCGAAAGGAATTACTGTTCCTGTTGATGTAGTTAAAATAATCCATTAATTAAAGGCATAACTAAGACATCAGAGAAATGACACAAGCGTTGGCCTGACATTGACCAACCTTGGCCAGTGGAGGGGACTCTTAATCCAGATGTAATTAAAGTAATGCAAGTACTTGTGGCCATGTACAAGGCTAACCAAAAGAAAGGTAAGAAGGGGGAAAAACATAAGGAGAAGAGACCGATGGAGCTTGGCATTCTCCAGTTGCTGGAATAAGAAGGGCAGAAACTGGTCAAAGCAGCAAAGGATAAGAGAGAGAGGAGTGCAGAAGAAATGGAGAGACAGATGAGAGGAATAGGAAAGCAGATGGCAGAAATTAATAAGCCATTTTCACACGTAAACCCAGTAAAGAACCCCCCACCATATGAGAAGGAATTGAAGTCTGAGAAGATCTATCCCCAGCTCCCAGTGATCACTCAAGAGGGCAAATATCACATCAGAGATGATGATGACCGAATAGTGGAAGCAGGAAAAGCAGAAACAATTATAAAAATGTATTTTCCAAAAGCAAGAAGAAATCAACATATATGTAAACTGAAGGTGAAGTGAAGATCAGGAGGACAAAAGTTGGAGATGATGTGGATGAAAGTGCGTGGGAAGAAGCCAGAAGAGGATGTGATCCAGCAGTCACGCGGATCCTGGTGAGGGCAGAAAGGAAAGGAGACAAGACGAGAAAGTATGAGGACTCAACAGATGAGAGTTCTAATAAAATGAGTATATGAAGGTAGTGATCAAGGTAAGGAACATAGTCTTTCCACCTTAAGGGGATTCTTTCCAACAGCAGCCGGTACAAGAATGGAAGAAGAAATGTAGAGAGGCGTATAGACCAATGCCTTTCTCACGTGGACACTGCTATGACTTTAGAAAGTCAAAAATCATTGGAGAAGCAGTTGAAGGAGCTGCAGATGCAGACGAAAGAATTGAGGCTGGAAGGATCTCAGAAAGTGGATGAGAAATATGCATTGCACCCCAAAAAAGGATTGTCATGTGACAATGTGTGTCCAGTGATTATCTGAGGACCGACATTAGAGTACAAGCCTTGGCAGAATACAGACATGTCTGATGTCATGGAAAAATTGCCAACTCTTCAAGATGGAGCACATCCTTGGAGTAAGAAGAGATCATGGTGGGAACAGAACCTGCTGTAGGAGATAAAGAGACTTCTTGCTATTCTCCGGGGAGTTCCAGCCATCGAAGAAATTCTGCAAAAAGCTGGATTTGATTGCTACATGGGGACAGCGGTAAATGATCCAGAACGGTTTGCTGCAATTAGAGGTCGGGTGTGGACAGCATTGAGATACATTTCCAACAAATATACATCCTGATAACATTGGGAGAACCATTGGGAGAGGAAGAAAACCCTAGAGCCTTATGTGTCAAGAACCCATCAAGGGAGAAATCACAGGGCATGACCCGGAAGCAAATCCATACAAAACAATAAATCCTTCGAGCCAAAATACAGAAAGGACTGCCGTTGTCTGTGAAAAACAAACTGGCAGAAGTCGTGGGCTTAGAAGGTATGGCAAAAGGGGTTTATACAGACCACATTTCTCATCAAGTGGAGTTGTATAGGGAGAAGGAACAGGACCAAAAAGAGCAAGATCAAGAGACCCTCAGAAAACCGACCTCACATACAACTGGTGGAGAACAAGAAAAAAGAAAAAAAAAAAAATGCAAGCCCTGGTTATACCAAGCCAGCCTCCAAAAAATCAGCAAGATCAGCCTTCACAACAACTGCAGCCAAATCAGGTTCACCCTCATTGACTCAACCATCATCAGTGGTTCCAGATGTCTCCTGGCCACAGCCAGTTTTTGGTCAAGTACAGGTCTAGAGAGGACAGGGTCAAGGAATCATAGGAAGAGGAAGAAGATTTGATCCAACCTTTCAGCAATCCTTGAAGCATGCTACAACTGTGGAATGGTAGGTCACCTCGCTCGAGAGTGCAACAGACCAAGAGAAAGTTTCAGGGGAAATTACAGAGGAGGATTCAGGGTCCAATTGAGGCCATTCAGGGGACCGGTGAACCCTTATAGGGGCCTGGAACTAGGATTCTAGAGGTGTCCAGAGAATTCGAAAGGGGGTGTCAGCTGGTAGCATCAGAGCCAGAGTGATCCAACCATTGAGGTGAAAGTAAATAATTGACCATTAAAGATGATGGCAGATGGCGGAGCAGCTTTCACATGTAGCCAGCCTGAAGATGCTACACATCTCCCCATGTCTGGTCAGTGGATTCGGACAATCGGGTTTCAGGGAGTGAAACAGCTGATTCCTCTCACAGAACCAATAGAGCTCTGCTATAAAGATATGAAGATTACAATACCCATTCTGGTATCAGAACACACACCAATAGCATTGTTGGGAAGAGATGCTTTGTGCAAATTGAACTGCACAATAAAATGTACACCAGACGGATGCCTGGTGGAAGTGCCAAGTGACATTGTCCACCAACTACTGATGACGACAGAAGCCGAAGCTTCATCAGTGTTCTGGATTGGAAATCTTACTGCAGCCTTCTTGGAGCCGGCCAAGTTGTGGGAGATGTTTATTGCGGCAAACCTGCCTGATGCAGTACTGTTAAACAGTACTGTTATTCAGTATGTAGATGATCATAATTGCTGCAGATGTTGGCTGAGAAGGGGCATAAGGTCTCTCAGAAAAAGGTGCAGTACTGTCAGAAGAAGGTAGTTTATTTGGGTCAGACAATAACGCAGGGGCACAGAAGTATTTCTGACAAACAGTTGAAGCTATTCGTTATGCTCCCAAGCCCAGAACAGTCAGGGAACTGATGACATTTTTATGTATTGCAAGTTATTCTATAGAGGACTATGCCAGTTTAATAGGGCCTTTGAGGGCTATGCTTAAAGATATTGGGAATGCTAAACTCCACTGTAACTTATCCGGGACACGAGATGGCCTTTTAGCATTTGAGACGATTAAACAGAGGTTACAAGAGGCTCCAGCATTGGCGCTTCCAGATTACTCATTGTAATCTCATACAGAATTCCTTATTGTATGGGTCTTGTACTTCTACTGGAGGTAAATATGCATGTGCAGTCCTCTGTCAAGCGACAGGTACAGTAACAGGTCCACAGCCTATTTCTTATTATTCTACAGCATTTTCAGGAGTTGAATTAGGGTTGCCATTATGTTATAGAGCTATGGTAGGAGTCCATTTAATGTATGAGAAAGTGTCATCCAGTAACAATTATTACCCATCATAGCCTTAGAAATCTACTGAACCATGGCAAATACACATTGACTATGTCAAGGCTGAGTTATTATTATAAGCTTCTAGAACAGGAAGATGTCACCCTAATGAGGTGTGTCACAGTGAATCCAGCTGACACCTTGCCAACTTCAGAAGATGGTGAACCCCATGATTGTGTTCAAGACGCTGAGAAATACTCAAGGCTTAGGTCAGATTTGCAAGCCCTCCCACTGCATAATGCAGACTTGGAATATTGGACTGATGGGTCTTATTATAGGAGAGGCAATACATTGTGTGCAGGTTATGCAGTAGTAAAAGCCCAAGGAGCAAACTTTGTGGTTGAGAAAGCTGCAGTAATACCACAGCCTGCTTCAGCACAACTTGATAAACTTATAGGGTTAACAGAAGCATGTTTATTGGCAGAAGGTAAGCAAGTGACTATCTATACTGATTCTGCCTATGCACATAGCGTGTGTCACCTGTTTGGTGCAATATGGAATAGGGGGTTTAAGAAAACAGGTTCTCCTATACAGCATCATGAGAAAATAATAAAATTGTTACATGCCATGATGAAGCCCAAAGAAAGTGCTATAGCTAAATGTGCAACACATAAAAGAGACATGTCAAAAGTCATTCAGGGGAATAAAGCGGCTGATGACGCTGCACAGGTAGCAGCTGATGACGCTGCACAAGGAGCAGACAAATGGGGTGAAGTCTTTTTGGTTACGCATGAGGTAGACATGGAAGACAAAATAACAATCAAGGATGTGACCTTAATGCAGGAAGCAGTTCCTGATAAAGATAAACAGTTGTGGCGAGATCGAGGGGCCACTCCAGATTCTACTGGCCTTTAGAGTAATCATGAGGGGCTGATAGTCGCATAGTCCTATGCGTGATTTAGTAGTGGACTTTGTTGACATGATTAAACCAATAGGAGGTAAGAGATTTGTTAGTCGTGGAAGACTGATTTTCGAGATGGCCAGAGGCCTGTCCAACTAAACGGAAAGATGCACATTTAGTTGCCAAGTTTCTGTGCAGAGAAGTCATAAGCAAGTGGGGACTTCCACATCGAATATCCTCAGATAATGGGAAGGAGTTTGTAGAAGTGAAATTCATTAGATTAAATAGCGTCTTAGGGCAGTGTATCATCCACAAAGTCAGGAAATTTGTGTAAAAAATTTAATGGTAAGAACCGCATTGTGAAAATCTGTCAGCACAGGTCTGAATTGGGTTGCTGCACTTCCATTGGCGTTAATGGTGTGTCGATCACGTGAGCTGTGTGATTTGCACATGACACCGCATGAGTTGGCAACAGGCAGACGAATGCCAATGCCTTGCTTGCATACAAGTGTAAAGGGTTCAAGTCTTGGCCTTTTAGAAGATGAAATGAGAGCGTATGTAACATACATGGCTAATCCACATAAGAGAATATCCATGTATGTTTCTGACAGGCAAAAGAAAGAAGAGGTGCAGGAGAGGCTGGATGAGCAAAAGAGGAGTGTGGTGCAACCTGGGGACAAGTTGTTTGTGAAGGTGTTTAAAAGAAAATGATATAACGAACGCCGTGAAGGTCCTTTTGAGGTTGTGCGCAGTCCAAGTTAAAGGGTCTCCAACGTGGTATAATTTGTCACATTGTGGTAAAGCACCAAGGGAAGAAACACCTCATGTGCATGAAAGAGATGTGGAAGGCTCAAGAGAACCAGGACGTACAGAAGGAGAGAGGCAGGAAGATCTACAGGGTCAAACTCCAAAAGAGGAGATTGTCCATGATGTGGACAATGGTGATGACTCTGTGGGCATTTCTGATGATGCCGGAAATGACTCTGCAATTAACCAATAGGAAAGAAGATTTGGGGACATTGAGTTTAGGGATGTCCCAGAAACAGCAGGAACTAGTTCAGGGGAGTGTAGAGCACTAAAAGGGTACTGAGGACACTGATTCCTCAACAGGGGGAGTCAGAGAGTCAAATAGACGTACAAGTCCAAAACCAGTACAAAAAAGGGTCAGACCTAAACGTTACGAAGACTGAGGTAGATGTGTCATTGGAGAAGATGACTTTATTAGCATCAAATGTTACTGAAGATATAAATAAAGAAGTAACTTTCTTTCGTATCACAAAGAAGAAAGTCAATACATGATAAGAAACTGAATGTTTACTTACCTGTTACACAGTTGCAGATGAAAACACAGCCAGTAAGACAGAATTCTAGATGCAGAAAACCACATACAGCTGGATATGGATAGACTCTTGAGATCATGAGGTCCTGTCAACAAGTAAGGCAAAGAAGAAAGTCAATACATGAAAAGAAACTGAATGTATACTTACCTGTTACACAGTTGCAGATGAATACACAGCCAGTAAGCCAGAGTTCCAGATTCAGACAACCATATACAGTTGATAAATAATCTCTTGGGATCATGTCCTGTGAACAAGTAAAACAAAGAAAAAAGTCAATACATAAAAAGAAACTGAATGCTTACTTACCGATTACACAGTTGCAGATGAAAAAAAGCCAGTAAGCTAGAGTTCCAGATTCAGAAAACCATATACAGTTGATGTATAGTCTCTTGAGATCATGAGATCTCTTTTTTTTTATGATCTCTTGAGATCATAAAATAAACGGAATGTATAGTTACCTGTTACACATTTGCAGATGAATACACCGTCAGTAATCCAAAATTCCAGATGCAGACGATGGCAAAAAGTTGGAGATGGATACACTCTTAGGATCAAGAGGTCATATAAACAAGTAAGACAAATAAAGTCAATACATGAAAAGAAACTGAATGTATACTTACCTGTTACAGAGTTGCAGATTAATACACAGCCAGTAAGAAAGAATTCCAGATGCAGACAACCACATACAGCTGGACATGGAAAGCCTCTTGGGATCATGAAATCCTGTCAACAAGTAAGACAAAGAAGAAAGTCAATACATGAAAAGAAACTGAAAGTATACTCACCTGTTACACAGTTGAAGATAAATAAACAGCCAATAAGAAGAAAAATCCAGATACAGACAATGGCAAACAGCTGGAGATGAACAGTCTCTTGGCATCATGAGGTCCTGTGAACAAGAAAGTCAATACATGAAAAGAAACTGAATGTTTACTTACCTGTTACACAGTTGCAGATGAACACAGCCAGTACGACAGAGTTCCAGATGCAGACTACGGCAAAAAGTTGGAAATAGATAGTCTCTTGGTATCATGAGGGCCTGTCAACAAGTAAGACAAAGAAGAAAGTCAAAACATGAAAAGAAACTGAATGTATACTTACCTGTTACACAGTTGCAGATGAAAAAAAAGCCAGTAAGCCAGAGTTCCAGATTCAGACAACCATATACAGTTGATGTATCATCTCTTGAGATCACGAGGTCCTGTCAACAAGTAAGACAAAGAAGAAAATCAAAATATGAAAAGAAACTGAATGCTTACTTACCTGTAACACAGTTGCAGATTAATACACAGTCAGTAAGAAAGAATTCAAGATGCAGACAACCACATACAGCTGCATATGGACAGTCTCTTGGGATCATGAAGTCCTGTGAATAAGTAAGACTAAGAAGAAAGTCAATACATGAAAAGAAACTGAATGCTTACTTACCGATTACACAGTTGCAGATGAATAGAAAGTCAGTCAGATTGAGATCCAGATGCAGACAACGGCAAACACTTGGAGATCGATAGCCTCTTGGGATCATGAAGTCCTGTCAACAAGTAAGACAAAGAAGAAAGTCAATACATGAAAAGAAACTGAATGTTTACTTACCTGTTACACAGTTGCAGATGAATACACAGCCAGTAAGAAAGACTTCCAGATGCAGACAACCACATACAGCTGGACATGGATAGTGTCTTGCGATCATGAAGTCCTGTGAACAAGTAAAACAAAGAAAAAAAGTCAAATCATGAAAAGAAACTGAATGCTTACTTACCGATTACACAGTTGCGGATGAAAAAAAGCCAGTAAGCTAGAGTTCCAGATTCAGACAACCATATACAGTTGATGTATAGTCTCTTGAGATCATGAGGTCCTGTGAAAGGGACAAAATGAAAGTCCATACATGAAAAGAAGCGGAATGTATACTTACTTGTTACACAGTTGCAGACTAATACACAGCCAGTAAGAAAGACTTCCAGATGCAGACAACCACATACAGCTGGACATGAATATCTCTTGGGATCATGAAGTCCTGACAAAGAGTAAAACAAAGATGAAAATCAATATATGAAAAGAAACTGAATGTATACTTACCTGTTACACAGTTGCAGATGAAAAAAAGGCCAGTAAGCCAGAGTTCCAGATGCAGACAACCATATACAGTTGATGTAAAGTCTCTTGGGATCACGAGGTCCTGTGAACAAGTAAAAAAATGAAGAAAGTTAATACATGAAAAGAAACTGAATGTATACTTACCTGTTACACAGTTGCAGGTGAATAGAAAGTCAGTCAGATTGAGATCCAGATGCACACAACGGCAAACACTTGGAGATCGATAGCCTCTTGGGATCATGAAGTCCTGTGAACAAGTAAGAAAAAGAAGAAAATTAAAATATGAAAAGAAACTGAATGTTTACTTACCTGTAACACAGTTGCAGATGATTACACAGCCAATAAGACGAAAAATCCAGATGCAGATAACTGCAAACAGCTGGAGATGAATAGTCTCTTGGGATCATGAGGTCCTGTAAACAAAACAAAAAAAAGTCAATACATGAAAAGAAGCGGAATGTATACTTACCTGTTACACAGTTGCAGATGAATACACAGCCAATAAGACGAAAAATCCAGATGCAGATGAATAGTCTCTTGAGATAATGAGGTCCTGTAAACAAGACAAAGAAGAAAGTCAATACATGAAAAGAAACTGAATGTACACTTACCTGTAACACAGTTGCAGATGAATACACAGCCAATAAGACGAAAAATCCAGATGCAGATGAATAGTCTCTTGAGATAATGAGGTCCTGTAAACAAGACAAAGAAGAAAGTCAATACATGAAAAGAAACTGAATGTATACTTACCTGTTACACAGTTGCAGATGAATAGAAAGTCAGTCAGATTGAGTTCCAGATGCAGACAACGGCAAACACTTGGAGATCGATAGCCTCTTGGGATCATGAAGTCCTGTGAACAAGTAAGACAAAGAAGAAAATCAAAATATGAAAAGAAACGGAATGCTTACTTACCGATTACACAGTTGCAGATGAAAACACAGCCATTAAGAAAGAATTTCAGATGCAGACAACCTCATACAGCTGGACATGGATAGCCTCTTGGGATCAAAAAGTCCTGTGAACAAGTAAGCTAAAGAAGAAAGTCAATACATGAAAAGAAACTGAATGTATACTTACCTGTTACACAGTTGCAGTTGAAAAAAAGCCAGTAAGCCAGAGTTCCAGATTCAGACAACCATATACAGTTGATGTATAGTCTCTTGGGATCACAAGGTTCTGTGAACAAGTAAGACAAAGAAGAAAGTCAATACATGAAAAGAAACTGAATGCTTAGTTACAGATTAATAGAATTATTTGCAGATGAATAGAAAGTCAGTCAGATTGAGTTCCAGATGCAGACAACGGCAAACACTTGGAGATCAATAGCCTCTTGGGATCATGAAGTCCTGTCAACAAGTAAGACAAAGAAGAAAATCAAAACATGAAAAGAAACTGAATGTATACTTACCTGTTACACAGTTGCAGATGAATACACAGTCAGTTAGAAAGAATTCCAGATGCAGACAACCACATACAGCTGGACATCGATAGCCTCTTGGGATCATGAAGTCCTGTAAACAAGACAAAAAGAAAGTCAATACATGAAAAGAAACTGAATGTATACTTACCTGTTACACAGTTGCAGATGAATAGAAAGTCAGTCAGATTGAGTTCCAAATGCAGACAACGGAGGACACCTTTCGCTGTACAATGTGCACTGTACAGTGAAAAATACGTGCACCTTACCTTACCTTGGGATCATGAGGTCCTGTAAACAAGAAAAAAAGAAAGTCAATACATGAAAAGAAACTGAATGTATACTTACCTTTTACATAGTTGCAGTTGAAAAAAATCCAGTATGCCAGAGTTCCAGATTCAGACAACCATATACAGTTGATGTATAGTCTCTTGGGATCACAAGGTTCTGTGAACAAGTAAGACAAAGAAGAAAGTCAATACATGAAAAGAAACTGAATGCTTAGTTACAGATTAATAGAATTATTTGCAGATGAATAGAAAGTCAGTCAGATTGAGTTCCAGATGCAGACAACGGCAAACACTTGGAGATCAATAGCCTCTTGGGATCATGAAGTCCTGTCAAGAAGTAAGAAAGAAGAAAATCAAAACATGAAAACAAACTGAATGCTTACTTACCGATTACACAGTTGGAGATGAATACACAGCCATTATGAAAGAATTCCAGATGCAAACAACCACATACAGCTGGACATGGACAGACTCTTGGGATCATGAAGTCCTGTGAACAAGTAAGACAAAATAGAAAGTCAATACATGAAAAGAAGCTGAATGTATACTTACCTGTTACACAGTTGCAGATGAAAAAAAGCCAGTAAGCCAGAGTTCCAGATTCAGTCAACCATATACAGTTGATGTATAGTCTCCTGGGATCATGAAGTCCTGTGAACAAGTAAGACAAAATAGAAAGTCAATACATGAAAAGAAACTGAATGTTTACTTACCTTTAACACAGTTGCAGATGAATACACAGTCAGTAAGAAAGAATTCCAGATGCAGACAACCACATACAGCTGGACATGGACAGTCTCTTGGGATCATGAAGTCCTGTGAACAAGTAAGAAAAAGAAGAAAGTCAAAACATGAAAAGAAACTTAATGTATACTTACCTGTTGCACAGTTGCAGATGAATAGAAAGTCAGAAACGGAAGTCAAGAAACGGAAACGGAAGTCAAGAAACGGAATGTATACTTACCTATTACACAGTTGCAGTTGAAAAAAAGCCAGTAATCCAGAGTTGCAGATTCAGACAACCATATTCAGTTGATGTATAGTCTCTTGGGATCACGAGGTCCTGTGAACAAGTAAGACAAAGAAGAAAGTCAATACATGAAAAGAAACTTAATGTATACTTACCTGTTACACAGTTGCAGTTGAATAGAAAGTCAGTCAGGTTGAGTTCCAGATGCAGACAAAGGCAAACACTTGGAGATCGATAGCCTCTTGGGATCATGAAGTCCTGTGAAGAAGTAAGACAAAGAAGAAAGTCAATACATGAAAAAAAACTGAATGTATACTTACCTGTAACACAGTTGCAGATGAATACACAGCCAATAAGACGAAAAATCCAGATGCAGATGAATAGTCTCTTGGGATCACGAGGTCCTGTGAACAAGTAAGACAAAGAAGAAAGTCAATACATGAAAAGAAACTGAATGTATACTTACCTGTTACACAGTTGCAGTTGAATAGAAAGTCAGTCAGATTGAGTTCCAGATGCAGACAAAGGCAAACACTTGGAGATCGATAGCCTCTTGGGATCATGAGGTCCTGTAAACAAGAAAGACAAAGAAGAAAGTCAATACATGAAAAGAAACTGAATGTATACTTACCTGTTACACAGTTGCAGATGAATACAAAGCCAGTAAGAAAGAATTCCAGATGCAGACAAACACATCCAGCTGGACATGGATAGTCTCTTGGGATCATGAAGTCCTGTCAACAAATAAGACAAAAAAGAAAATCAAAATATGAAAAGAAACTGAATGTATACTTACCTGTAACACAGTTGCAGATTAATACAAAGCCAATAAGATAAAAAATCCAGATGCAGACAACAGCAAACAGCTGGAGATGAATACTCTCTTGGGATCATGAGGTCCTGTAAACAAGATAAAAAGAAAGTCAATACATGAAAAGACACTGAATGTATACTTACCTGTTACTCAGTTGCAGATGAATACAAAGCCAATAAGACGAAAAATCCAGATGCAGATGAATAGTCTCTTGGGATAATGAGGTCCTGTAAACAAGACAAAGATGCAAGTCAATACATGAAAAGAAACTGAATGTATACTTACCTGTTACACAGTTGCAGATGAAAAAAAGCCAGTAAGCCAGAGTTCCAGATTCAGACAACCATATACAGTTGATGTATAGTCTCTTGGGATCACGAGGTCCTGTGAACAAGTAAGACAAAGAAGAAAGTCAATACATGAAAAGAAACGGAATGATTACTTACCGATTAAACAGTTGCAGATGAAAACACAGCCAATAAAACGTAAAATCCAGATGCAGACAACGGCAAACAGCTGGAGATGAATAGTCTCTTGGGATCATGAGGTCCTGTAAACAAGACAAAAAAAAGTCAATACATGAATAGAAACGGAATGTATACTTACCTGTTACACAGTTGCAGATGAATAGAATGTCAGTCAGATTGAGATCCAGATGCAGACAACGGCAAACAGCTGGATATGAATAGTCTCTTGGGATCATGAGGTCCTGTAAACAAGACAAAAAAAAGTCAATACATGAAAAGAAACTGAATCTATACTTACCTGTTACACAGTTGCAGATGAATACACAGTCAGTAAGAAAGAATTCAAGATGCAGACAACCACATACAGCTGGAGATCGATAGCCTCTTGGGATCATGAAGTCCTGTAAATAAGACAAAAAGAAAGTCAATACATGAAAAGAAACTGAATGTATACTTACCTGTTACACAGTTGCAGATGAAAAGAAACGGAATGTATACTTACCTGTTACACAGATGCAGATGAATACACAGTCAGTAAGAAAGAATTCCAGATGCAGACAACCACATACAGCTAGACATGGATAGTCTCTTTGGATCATGAAGTCTTGTGAACAAGTAAGACAAAGAAGAAAATCAAAATATAAAAACAAACTGAATGTGTACTTACCTGTAACACAGTTGCAGATTAATACACAGCCAATAAGATGAAAAATCCAGATGCAGACAACAGCAAACAGCTGGAGATGAATAGTCTCTTGGGATCATGAGGTCGTGTAAACAAGTATGACAAAGAAGAAAGTCAATACATGAAAAGAAACTGAATGCTTACTTACCGATTACACAGTTGCAGATGAAAAAAATAAAGCCAGTAAGCAAGAGTTCCAGATTCAGACAACCATATACAGTTGATTTATAGTCTCTTGGGATCACGAGGTACTGTGAACAAGTAAGACAAAAAAGAAAGTCAATACATGAAAAGAAGCTGAATGTATACTGACCTGTTACACAGTTGTAGATGAATACACAGCCATTAAGAAAGAATTCCAGATGCAGAAAACCACAAATAGCTGGACATGGACAGTCTCTTGGGATCATGAAGTCCTGTGAACAAGTGAGACAACGAAGAAAGTCAATACATGAAAAGAAACTGAATGTATACTTACCTGTTACACAGTTGCAGATGAGTACACAGTCAGTAAGAAAGAATTCCAGATGCAGACAACATACAGCTGGACATGGACAGACTCTTGGGATCATGAAGTCCTGTGAACAAGTAAGACAAAGAAGAAATTCAATATATGAAAAGAAACTGAATATATACTTACCTACTACACAGTTGCAGATGAATACAAAGCCAGTAAGAAAGAATTCCAGATGCAGACAACCACATACAGCTGGACATGGATAGTCTCTTGGGATCAGGAGGTCCTGTAAACAAGAGAAAGAAGAAAGTCAATACATGAAAAGAAAATGAATGTATACTTACCTGTTACACAGTTGCAGATGAATAGAAAGTTAGTCCGATTAAGAATCCAGATGCAGACAACGGCAAACAGTTGGAGATGAATAGTCTCTTGGGATCACGAGGTCCTGTGAAAAAGTAAGACAAAGAAGAAAGTCAATACATGAAAAGAAACTGAATGTATACTTACCGATTAAACAGTTGCAGATGAAAACACAGCCAATAAGACGTGAAATCCAGATGCAGACAACGGCAAACAGCTGGAGATGAATAGTCTCTTGGGATCATGAGGTCCTGTAAATAAGACAAAAAAAAAAAAAGTCAATACATGAATAGAAACGGAACGTATACTTACCTGTTACACAGTTGCAGATGAATACACAGCCAGTAAGAAAGAGTTCCAGATGCAGACAACCACATATAGCTGGACAAGGACAGTCTCTTTGGATCATGAAGTCCTGTGAACAAGTAAGACAAAAAAAGAAAGTCAATACATGAAAAGAAACTGAATGTATACTTACCTGTTACACAGTTGCAGATGAATATAAAGTAGATTGAGTTCCAGATGCAGACAACGGCAAGTACTTGGAGATCGATAGCCTCTTGGGATCATGAAGTCCTGTGAACAAGTAAGACAAAGAAGAAAGTAAATACATGAAAAAAACTGAATGTATACTTACCTGTTACACAGTTGCAGATGAAAAGAAACGGAATGTATACTTACCTGTTACACAGTTGCAGATGAATACACAGTCAGTAAGAAAGAATTCCAGAGGCAGACAACCACATACAGCTAGACATGGATAGTCTCTTTGGATCATGAAATCTTGTGAACAAGTAAGACAAAGAAGAAAATCAAAATATAAAAAGAAACTGAATGTATACTTACGTGTAACACAGTTGCAGATGAATACACACCCAATAAGACGAAAAATCCAGATGCAGATGAATAGTCTCTTGGGATCACGAGGTCCTGTGAACAAGTAAGACAAAGAAGAAAGTCAATACATGAAAAAAACTGAATGTATACTTACCTATAACACAGTTGCAGATGAACACACAGCCAATAAAACGTAAAATCCAGATGCAGACAACGGCAAACAGCTGGAGATGAATAATCTCTTGGGATCATGAGGTCCTGTAAACAAGACAAAAAAAAGTCAATACATGAATAGAAACGGAATGTATACTTACCTGTTACACAGTTGCAGATGAATAGAAAGTCAGTCAGATTGAGATCCAGATGCAGACAACGGCAAACAGCTGGAGATGAATAGTCTCTTGGGATCATGAAATCTTGTGAACAAGTAAGACAAAGAAGAAAATCAAAATATAAAAAGAAACTGAATGTATACTTACGTGTAACACAGTTGCAGATGAATACACACCCAATAAGACGTAAAAGCCAGATGCAGACAACGGCAAACAGCTGGAAATGAATAGTCTCTTGGGATCATGAGGTCCTGTAAACAAGTAAGACAAAGAAGAAAGTCAAAACGAAAAGAAACTGAATGTATTCTTACCTGTTACACAGTTGCAGATGAATACACAGCCAATAAGACGAAAAATTCAGATGCAGTTGAAAAGTCTCTTGGGATCACGAGGTCCTGTGAACAAGTAAGACAAAGAAGAAAGTCAATACATGAAAAGAAACGGCATGCTTACTTACCGATTACACAGTTGCAGATGAAAACACAGCCAATAAGACGTAAAATCCAGATGCAGACAACGGCAAACAGCTGGAGATGAATAGTCTCTTGGGATCATGAGGTTCTGTAAAGAAGACAAAAAAAAAAGTCAATACATGAATAGAAACGGAATGTATACTTACCTGTTACACAGTTGCAGATGAAAAAAAGCCAGTAAGCCAGAGTTCCAGATACAGACAACCAAATACAGTTGATGTATAGTCTCTTGGGATCACGAGGTCCTGTGAACAAGTAAGACAAAGAAGAAAGTCAATACATGAAAAGAAACTGAATGTATACTTACCTGTTACACAGTTGCAGATGAATACACAGTCAGTAAGAAAGAATTCCAGATGCAGACAACCACATACAGCTGGACATCGATAGCCTCTTGGGATCATGAAGTCCTGTCAAGAAGACAACAAGAAAGTCAATATATGAAAAGAAACTGAATGTATACTTACCTGTTACACAGTTGCAAATTAAAAAAAGCCAGTAAGCCAGAGTTCCAGATTCAGACAACCATATACAGTTGATGTATAGTCTCTTGGGATCACGAAGTCCTGTGAACAAGTAAGACAAAGAAGAAAGTCAATACATGAAAAGAAACTGAATGTATACTTACCTTTTACAAACTTGCAGATGAATACAAATCCAGTAAGAAAGAATTCCAGATGCAGACAACCACATCCAGCTGGACATGGATAGTCTCTTGGGATCATGAGGTCCTGTAAACAAGACAAAGAAGAAAGTCAATACATGAAAAGAAACTGAATGTATACTTACCTGTTACACAGTTGCAAATGAATAGAAAGTCAGTAAGATTGAGTTCCATATGCAGACAACCGCAAACACTTGGAGATCGATAACCTCTTGGGATCATGAAGTCCTGTCAACAAGTAAGACAAAGAAGAAAGTCAATACATGAAAAGAAACTGAATGTATACTTACCTGTTACACAGTTGCAGATGAATACACAGTCAGTAAGAAAGAATTCCAGATGCAGACAACCACATACAGCTAGACATGGATAGTCTCTTTGGATCATGAAATCCTGTGAACAAGTAAGACAAAGAAGAAAATCAAAACATGAAAAGAAACTGAATGTATACTTACCTCTTGCACAGTTGCAGATGAATAGAAAGTCAGTCAAATTGAGTTCCATATGCAGACAACCGCAAACACTTGGAGATCGATAGCCTCTTGGGATCATGAAGTCCTGTCAAGAAGTAAGAAAAAGAAGAAAATCAAAACATGAAAAGAAACTGAATGTATACTTACCTGATACACAGTTGCAGATGAAAAGAAACGGAATGTATACTTACCTGTTACACAGTTGCAGATGAATACACAGTCAGCAAGAAAGAATTTCAGATGCAGACAACAACATACAGCTGGAGATCGATAGCCTGTTGGGATCATGAGGTCCTGTAAACAAGACAAAAAGAAAGTCAATACATGAAAAGAAACTGAATGTATACTTACCTATAACACAGTTGCAGATGAATACACAGCCAATAAAACCTAAAATCCAGATTGCAGACAACGGCAAACAGCTGGAGATGAATAGTCTCTTGGGATCATGAGGTCCTGTGAACAAGTAAGACAAAGAAAAAAGTCAATACATGAAAAGAAACTGAATGTATACTTACATGTTACAAAGTTGCAGATGAATGCATCTGGAATTCTTTCTTACTGGATTTGTAGACAACCACATCCACCTGGACAGGGATAGTCTCTTGGGATCATGAGGTCCTGTAAACAAGACAAAGAAAAAAGTCAATACATGAAAAGAAACTGAATGTATACTTACCTGTTACACAGTTGCAGATGAATAGAAAGTCAGTAAGAAAGAATTCCAGATGCAGACAACCACATCAAGCTGGACATGGATAGTCTCTTGGGATCATGAGGTTCTGTAAACAAGACAAAGAAGAAAGTCAATACATGAAAAGAAACTGAATGTACACTTAACTGTTACACAGTTGCAGATGAATAGAAAGTCAGTCACATTGAGTTCCAGATGCAGACAACGGCAAACACTTGGAGATCTATAGCCTCTTGGGGTCATGAAGTCCTGTGAACAAGTAAGAAAAAGAAGAAAGTCAAAACATGAAAAGAAACTGAATGTATACTTACCTGTTGCACAGTTGCAGATGAATAGAAAGTCAGTCACATTGAGTTCCAGATGCAGACAACGGCAAACACTTGGAGATCTATAGCCTCTTGGGATCATGAAGTCCTGTCAACAAGTAAGACAAAGAAGAAAGTCAATACTTGAAAAGAAACTGAATGTATACATACCTGTTACACAGTTGCAGATGAATACACAGCCATTAAGAAAGAATTCCAGATGCAGACAACCACAAATAGCTGGACATGGACAGTCTCTTGGGATCATGAAGTCCTGTGAACAAGTGAGACAACGAAGAAAGTCAATACATGAAAAGAAACTGAATGTATACTTACCTGTTACACAGTTGCAGATGAGTACACAGTCAGTAAGAAAGAATTCCAGATGCAGACAACCACATCCAGCTGGACACGGATAGTCTCTTGGGATCATGAGGTCCTGTAAACAAGACAAAGAAGAAAGTCAATACATGAAAAGAAACTGAATGTATACTTACCTGTTACACAGTTGCAGATGAATAGGAAGTAAGTTAGATTGAGGTCCAGATGCAGACAACGGCAAGCACTTGGAGATCGATAGCCTCTTGGGATCATAAAGTCCTGTAAACAAGACAAAAAGAAAGTCAATACATGAAAAGAAGCTGAATGTATACTTACCTGTTACACAGTTGGAGATGAAAAAAAAGCCAGTAAGCCAGATTCACACAACCATATACAGTTGATGTATAGTCTCTTGGGATCATGAAGTCCTGTGAACAAGTAAGACAAAGAAGAAAGTCAATGCATGAAAAGAAACTGAATGTATACTTACCTGTTACACAGTTGCAGATGAAAAGAAACGGAATGTATACTTACCTGTTACACAGCTGCAGATGAATAAACAGTCAGCAAGAAAGAATTCCAGATGCAGACAACCACATACAGCTGGACAAGGACAGTCTCTTGGGATCATGAAGTCCTGTGAACAAGTCAATACATAAAAAAAACTGAATGTATACTTACCTGTTACAAAGTTGCAGATGAATACTAAGCCAGTAAGAAAGAATTCCAGATGCAGACAACCACATCCAGCTGGACAAGGACAGTCTCTTGGGATCATGAGGTCCTGTAAACAAGACAAAGAAGAAAGTCAATACATGAAAAGAAACTGAATGTATACTTACCTGATACACAGTTGCAGATGAATACACAGCCAATAAGACAAAAAATCCAGATGCAGATGAATAGTCTCTTGGGATCATGAGGTCCTGTGAACAAGACAAAGAAGAAAGTCAATACATGAAAAGAAACTGAATGTATACTTACCTGTTACACAGTTACAGATGAGTACACAGTCAGTAAGAAAGAATTCCAGATGCAGACAACCACATACAGCTGGACATCGATAGCCTCTTGGGATCATGAGGTCCTGTAAACAATACAAAAAAGAAAGTCAATACATGAAAAGAAACTGAATGTATACTTACCTGTTACACAGTTGCAGATGAAAAAAAGCCAGTAAGCCAGAGTTCCAGATTCAGACAACCATATACAGTTGATGTATAGTCTCTTGGGATCACAAGGTCCTGTGAACAAGACAAAGAAGAAAGTCAATACATGAAAAGAAACTGAATGTATACTTACCTGTTACACAGTTACAGATGAGTACACAGTCAGTAAGAAAGAATTCCAGATGCAGACAACCACATACAGCTGGACATCGATAGCCTCTTGGGATCATGAGGTCCTGTAAACAATACAAAGAAGAAAGTCAATACATGAAAAGAAACTGAATGTATACTTACCTGTTACACAGTTGCAGATGAAAAAAAGCCAGTAAGCCAGAGTTCCAGATTCAGACAACCATATACAGTTGATGTATAGTCTCTTGGGATCACGAGGTTCTGTGAAGAAGTAAGACAAAGAAGAAAGTCAATACATGAAAAGAAACTGAATGCTTACTTACGGATTACACAGTTGCAGATAAATAGAAAGTCAGTCAGATTGAGATCCAGATGCAGACAACGGCAAACACTTGGAGATCGATAGCCTCTTGGGATCATGAAGTCCTGTGAACAAGTAAGACAAAGAAGAAAATCAAAATATGAAAAGAAACGGAATGTATACTTACCTGTTACACAGTTGCAGATGAATAGAAAGATAGTCAGATTGAGTTCCAGATGCAGACAATGGCAAAAAGTTGGAGATGAATAGTCTCTTGGGATCATGAGGTCCTGTAAACAAGAAAAAAAGAAAGTCAATACATGAAAAGAAACTGAATGCATACTTACCGATTACACAGTTGGAGATGAATACACAGCCATTAAGAAAGAATTCCAGATGCAGACAACCACATACAGCTGGACATGGACAGACTCTTGGGATCATGAAGTCCTGTGAACAAGTAAGACAATATATAAAGTCAATACATGAAAAGAAGCTGAATGTATACTTACCTGTTACACAGTTGCAGATGAAAAAAAGCCAGTAAGCCAGAGTTCCAGATTCAGTCAACCATATACAGTTGATGTATAGTCTCCTGGGATCATGAAGTCCTGTAAACAAGTAAGACAAAGAAGAAAATCCAAATATGAAAAGAAACTGAATGTATACTTACCTGTAACACAGTTGCAGATGAATACACAGTCAGTAAGAAAGAATTCCAGATGCAGACAACAACATACAGCTGGAGATCGATAGCCTCTTGGGATCATGAGGTCCTGTAAACAAGACAAAAAGAAAGTCAATACATGAAAAGTAACTGAATTTATACTTACCTGTTACACTGTTGCAGATGAATACACAGTCAGTAAGAAAGAATTCCAGATGCAGACCACCACATCCAGCTGGACATGGATAGTCTCTTGGGATCATGAGGTCCTGTAAACAAGAGAAAGAAGAAAGTCAATACATGAAAAGAAAATGAATGTATATTTACCTGTTACACAGTTGCAGATGAATAGAAAGTTAGTCAGATTGAGTTCCAAATGCAGACAACAGCAAAAACTTGGAGATCGATAGCCTCTTGGGGTCATGAAGTCCTTTCAACAAGTAAGACAAAGAAGAAAATCTAAATATGAAAAGAAACTGAATGTATACTTACCTGTTACACAGTTGCAGATGAATACACAGTCAGTTAGAAAGAATTCCAGATGCAGACAACCACATACAGCTGGACATCGATAGCCTCTTGGGATCATGAAGTCCTGTAAACAAGACAAAAAGAAAGTCAATACATGAAAAGAAACTGAATGTATACTTACCTGTTACAGAGTTGCAGATTAATACACAGCCAGAAAGAAAGAATTCCAGATGCAGACAACCACATACAGCTGGACATGGATAGCCTCTTGGGATCATGAAATCCTGTCAACAAGTAAGACAAAGAACAAAATCAAAATATGAAAAGAAAGTGAATGTATACTCACCTGTTACACAGTTAAAGATAAATAAACAGCCAATAAGAAGAAAAATCCAGATACAGACAACGGCAAACAGCTGGAGATGAACAGTCTCTTGGCATCATGAGGTCCTGTGAACAAGAAAGTCAATACATGAAAAGAAACTGAATGTTTACTTACCGGTTACACAGTTGAAGATGAATACACAGCCAGTACGACAGAGTTCCAGATGCAGACTACGGCAAAAAGTTGGAAATAGATAGTCTCTTGGTATCATGAGGGCCTGTCAACAAGTAAGACAAAGAAGAAAGTCAAAACATGGAAAGAAACTTAATGTATACTTACCTGTTACACAGTTGCAGATGAAAAAAAAGCCAGTAAGCCAGAGTTCCAGATTCAGACAACCATATACAGTTGATGTATCGTCTCTTGAGATCACGAGGTCCTGTCAACAAGTAAGACAAAGAAGAAAATCAAAATATAAAAAGAAACTGAATGTTTAGTTACCTGTAACACAGTTGCAGATTAATACACAGTCAGTAAGAAAGAATTCAAGATGCAGACAACCACATACAGCTGCATATGGACAGTCGCTTGGGATCATGAAGTCATGTGAACAAGTAAGACTAAGAAGAAAGTCAATACATGAAAAGAAACTGAATGTATACTTACCTGTTACACAGTTACAGATGAGTACACAGTCAGTAAGAAAGAATTCCAGATGCAGACAACCACATACAGCTGGACATCGATAGCCTCTTGGGATCATGAGGTCCTGTAAACAATACAAAGAAGAAAGTCAATACATGAAAAGAAACTGAATGTATACTTACCTGTTACACAGTTGCAGATGAAAAAAAGCCAGTAAGCCAGAGTTCCAGATTCAGACAACCATATACAGTTGATGTATAGTCTCTTGGGATCACGAGGTTCTGTGAAGAAGTAAGACAAAGAAGAAAGTCAATACATGAAAAGAAACTGAATGCTTACTTACGGATTACACAGTTGCAGATAAATAGAAAGTCAGTCAGATTGAGATCCAGATGCAGACAACGGCAAACACTTGGAGATCGATAGCCTCTTGGGATCATGAAGTCCTGTGAACAAGTAAGACAAAGAAGAAAATCAAAATATGAAAAGAAACGGAATGTATACTTACCTGTTACACAGTTGCAGATGAATAGAAAGATAGTCAGATTGAGTTCCAGATGCAGACAATGGCAAAAAGTTGGAGATGAATAGTCTCTTGGGATCATGAGGTCCTGTAAACAAGAAAAAAAGAAAGTCAATACATGAAAAGAAACTGAATGCATACTTACCGATTACACAGTTGGAGATGAATACACAGCCATTAAGAAAGAATTCCAGATGCAGACAACCACATACAGCTGGACATGGACAGACTCTTGGGATCATGAAGTCCTGTGAACAAGTAAGACAATATATAAAGTCAATACATGAAAAGAAGCTGAATGTATACTTACCTGTTACACAGTTGCAGATGAAAAAAAGCCAGTAAGCCAGAGTTCCAGATTCAGTCAACCATATACAGTTGATGTATAGTCTCCTGGGATCATGAAGTCCTGTAAACAAGTAAGACAAAGAAGAAAATCCAAATATGAAAAGAAACTGAATGTATACTTACCTGTAACACAGTTGCAGATGAATACACAGTCAGTAAGAAAGAATTCCAGATGCAGACAACAACATACAGCTGGAGATCGATAGCCTCTTGGGATCATGAGGTCCTGTAAACAAGACAAAAAGAAAGTCAATACATGAAAAGTAACTGAATTTATACTTACCTGTTACACTGTTGCAGATGAATACACAGTCAGTAAGAAAGAATTCCAGATGCAGACCACCACATCCAGCTGGACATGGATAGTCTCTTGGGATCATGAGGTCCTGTAAACAAGAGAAAGAAGAAAGTCAATACATGAAAAGAAAATGAATGTATATTTACCTGTTACACAGTTGCAGATGAATAGAAAGTTAGTCAGATTGAGTTCCAAATGCAGACAACGGCAAAAACTTGGAGATCGATAGCCTCTTGGGGTCATGAAGTCCTTTCAACAAGTAAGACAAAGAAGAAAATCTAAATATGAAAAGAAACTGAATGTATACTTACCTGTTACACAGTTGCAGATGAATACACAGTCAGTTAGAAAGAATTCCAGATGCAGACAACCACATACAGCTGGACATCGATAGCCTCTTGGGATCATGAAGTCCTGTAAACAAGACAAAAAGAAAGTCAATACATGAAAAGAAACTGAATGTATACTTACCTGTTACAGAGTTGCAGATTAATACACAGCCAGAAAGAAAGAATTCCAGATGCAGACAACCACATACAGCTGGACATGGATAGCCTCTTGGGATCATGAAATCCTGTCAACAAGTAAGACAAAGAACAAAATCAAAATATGAAAAGAAAGTGAATGTATACTCACCTGTTACACAGTTAAAGATAAATAAACAGCCAATAAGAAGAAAAATCCAGATACAGACAACGGCAAACAGCTGGAGATGAACAGTCTCTTGGCATCATGAGGTCCTGTGAACAAGAAAGTCAATACATGAAAAGAAACTGAATGTTTACTTACCGGTTACACAGTTGAAGATGAATACACAGCCAGTACGACAGAGTTCCAGATGCAGACTACGGCAAAAAGTTGGAAATAGATAGTCTCTTGGTATCATGAGGGCCTGTCAACAAGTAAGACAAAGAAGAAAGTCAAAACATGGAAAGAAACTTAATGTATACTTACCTGTTACACAGTTGCAGATGAAAAAAAAGCCAGTAAGCCAGAGTTCCAGATTCAGACAACCATATACAGTTGATGTATCGTCTCTTGAGATCACGAGGTCCTGTCAACAAGTAAGACAAAGAAGAAAATCAAAATATAAAAAGAAACTGAATGTTTAGTTACCTGTAACACAGTTGCAGATTAATACACAGTCAGTAAGAAAGAATTCAAGATGCAGACAACCACATACAGCTGCATATGGACAGTCGCTTGGGATCATGAAGTCATGTGAACAAGTAAGACTAAGAAGAAAGTCAATACATGAAAAGAAACTGAATGCTTACTTACTGATTACACAGTTGCAGATAAATTGAAAGTCAGTCAGATTGAGATCCAGATGCAGACAACGGCAAACACTTGGAGATCGATAGCCTCTTGGGATCATGAAGTCCTGTCAACAAGTAAGACAAAGAAGAAAGTCAATACATGAAAAGAAACTGAATGTTTACTTACCTGTTACACAGTTGCAGATGAATACACAGCCAGTAAGAAAGAACTCCAGATACAGACAACCACATACAGATGGACATGGATAGTGTCTTGCGATCATGAAGTCCTGTGAACAAGTAAAACAAAAAAAAAAGTCAAATCATAAAAAGAAACTGAATGCTTACTTACCGATTACATAGTTGCAGATGAAAAAAAGCCAGTAAGCTAGAGTTCCAGATTCAGACAACCATATACAGTTGATGTATAGTCTCTTGAGATCATGAGGTCCTGTGAAAGGGACAAAATGAAAGTCAATACATGAAAAGAAATGGAATGTATACTTACCTGTTACACAGTTGCAGACTAATACACAGCCAGTAAGAAAGACTTCCAGATGCAGACAACCACATACAGCTGGACTTGAATATCTCTTGGGATCATGAAGTCCTGACAAAGAGTAAGACAAAGATGAAAATCAAAATATGAAAAGAAACTGAATGTATACTTACCTGTTACACAGTTGCAGATGAAAAAAAGGCCAGTAAGCCAGAGTTCCAGATGCAGACAACCATATACAGTTGATGTATAGTCTCTTGGGATCACGAGGTCCTGTGAACAAGTAAAACAATGAAGAAAGTTAATACATGAAAAGAAACGGAATGTTTACTTACCTGTTACACAGTTGCAGATGAATACACAGCAAGAAAGAAAGAATTCCAGATGCAGACAACATACAGCTGGACATGGACAGTCTCTTGGGATCATGAAGTCCTGTGAACAAGTAAGACAGTGAAAATCAAAATATGAAAAGAAACTGAACGTATACAGTGGGGAGAACAAGTATTTGATACACTGCTGATTTTTCAGGTTTTCCCACTTGCAAAGCATGTAGAAGACTGTAATTTTTATCATAGGTACTCTTCAACTGTGAGTGATGGAATCTAAAACAAAAATCCAGAAAAATACATTGTATGATTTTTAAATAATTAATTTCCATTTTATTGTGGGAAATAAGTATTTGATCATCTATCAACCAGTAAGAATTTTGGCTCTCACAGACATGTTACTTCTTCTTTAAGAAGCCCTCCTGTTCTCCACTCATTACCTGTATTAACTGCACCTGTTTGAACTCGTTACCTGTATAAAAGACACCTGTCCACACACTCAATCAGTCAGACTCCAGCATCTCCACAATGCCCAAGACCAGAGAGCTTTGTAAGGACATCAGGGATAAAATTGTAGACCTGCACAAGGCTGGGATGGGCTACAGGACAATAGGCAAGCAGCTTGGTGAGAAGGCAACAACTGTTGGTGCAATTATTAGAAAATGGAAGAAATGCAAAATAACGGATAATCTCCCTCGGTCTGGGGCGCCATGCAAGATCTCACCTCGTGGAGCATCAATGATCTTGAGGAAGGTGAGGAATGAGCCCAGAATTACACGGCAGGACCTGGTCAATGACCTGAATAGAGCTGGGACCACAGTCTCAAAGAAAACAATCAGTAACACTCGTCAAGGATTAAAATCCTGCAGTGCACGCAAGGTGCCCTTCCTCAAGCCAACGCATGTCAAAGCCCGTATGAAGTTTGCAAATGACCATCTGAATGATCCAGAGGAGGAATGGGAGAAGGTCATGTGGTCTGATGAGACAAAAATAGAACTTTTTGGTTTAAACTCCACTCGTCATGTTTGGAGGAAGAAGAATGATGAGTACAACCCCAAGAACACCATCCCAACCGTGAAGCATGGCGGTGGAAACATCATTCTTTGGGGATGCTTTTCTGCAAAGGGGACAGGACGACTGCACCGTATTGTGGGAAGGATGGATGGGGCCATGTATCGTGAGATTTTGGCCAACAACCTCCTTCCCTCAGGAAGAGCACTGAAGATGGGTCGTGGCTGGGTCTTCCAGCATGATAACGACCCAAAACACACAGCCAGGGCAACTAAAGAGTGGCTCCGTAGGAAACATCTTAAGGTCCTGGAGTGGCCTAGCCAGTCTCCAGACCTGAATCCAATAGAAAATCTTTGGAGGGAGCTTAAAGTCCGTGTGGCCCAGCGACAGCCACGAAACCTGAAGGCTCTGGAGGAGATCTGTATGGAGGAGTGGACCAAAATCCCTGCTGCAGTGTGTGCAAACCTTGTCAAGAACTACAGGAAACGTCTCATCTCTGTAATTGCAAACAAAGGTTTCTGTACCAAATATTAAGTTTCTTTTTCTGGTGTATCAAATACTTATTTCCCACAATAAAATGGAAATTAATTATTTAAAAATCATACAATGTATTTTTCTGGATTTTTGTTTTAGATTCCATCACTCACAGTTGAAGAGTACCTATGATAAAAATTACAGTCTTCTACATGCTTTGCAAGTGGGAAAACCTGAAGAATCAGCAGTGTATCAAATACTTGTTCTCCCCACTGTACTTACCTGTTACACAGTTGCAGATGAATAGAAAGACAGTCAGATTGAGTTCCAGATGCAGACAACGGCAAACAGCTGGAGATGAATAGTCTTTTGGGATCATGAGGTCCTGTAAACAAGACAAAAAGAAAGTCAATACATGAAAAGAAACCGAATGTATACTTACCTGTTACACAGTTGCAGATGAATATACAGCCAATAAGACGAAAAATCCAGATGCAGATGAATAGTCTCTTGGGCTCATGAGGTCCTGTAAACAAGACAAAGAAGAAAGTCAATGCAGGAAAAGAAACTGAATGCTTACTTAGCAATTACACAGTTGCAGATGAATAGAAAGTCACAGCCAGTAAGAAAGAATTCCAGATGCAGACAACCACATACAGCTGCACATGGAAAGTGTCTTGGGATCATGAAGTCCTGTCAACAAGTAAGACAAAGAAGAAAATCAAAACATGAAAAGAAACTGAATGTATACTTACCTGTTACACAGTTGCAGATGAATACACAGTCAGTAAGAAAGAATTCCAGATGCAGACAACCACATACAGCTGGACATCGATAGCCTCTTGGGATCATGAAGTCCTGTAAACAAGACAAAAAGAAAGTCAATACATGAAAAGAAACTGAACGTATACTTACCTGTTACACAGTTGCAGATGAAAAGAAACGGAATGTATACTAACCTGTAACACAGTTGCAGATTAATACAAAGCCAAAAAGAAAAAAAAATCCAGATGCAGACAACAGCAACCAGCTGGAGATGAAAACTCTCTTGGGATCATGACGTCCTGTCAACAAGTAAGACAAAGAAGAAAATCAAAATATGAAAAGAAATTGAATGTTTACTTACCTATAACACAGTTGCAGATGAATACACAGCCAATAAAACGTAAAATCCAGATGCAGACAACGGCAAACAGCTTGAGATGAATAGTCTCTTGGGATCATGAGTCAATAAAAAAGTCAATACATGAATAGAATCGGAATGTATACTTACCTGTTACACAGTTGCAGGTGAATAAGAAAGTCAGTCAGACTGAGATCGAGATGCAGACAACGGCAAACACTTGGAGATCGATAGCCTCCTGGGATCATGAAGTCCTGTGAACAAGACAGACAAAGAAGAAAATCAAAATACGAAAAGAAACTGAATGTACACTTACCTGTTACACAGTTGCAGATGAATACACAGCAAGAAAGAAAGAATTCCAGATGCAGACAGCCACATACAGCTGGACATGGACAGACTCTTGGGATCATGAAGTACTGTGAACAAGACAAAGAAGAAAATCAAAATATGAAAAGAAACTGAATGTATACTTACCTGTTACACAGTTGCTGATAAAGAAAAGCCAGTAAGCCAGAGTTCCAGATTCAGACAACCATATACAATTGATGTATAAACTCTTGGGATCACAAGGTCCTGTGAACAAGTAAGACAAAAAAGAAAGACAATACATGAAAAGAAACTGAATGTATACTTACCTGTTACACAGTTGCAGATGAATAGGAAGTACGTTAGATTGAGTTCCAGATGCAGACAACGGCAAACAGCTGGAGATGAATACTCTCTTGGGATCATGAGGTCCTGTAAACAAGATAAAAAGAAAGTCAATACATGAAAAGAAACTGAACGTATACTTACGTGTAACACAGTTGCAGATGAATACACACCCAATAAGACATAAAATCCAGATGCAGACAACGGCAAACAGGTGGAAATGAATAGTCTCTTGGGATCATGAGGTCCTGTAAACAAGTAAGACAAAGAAGAAAATCAAAATATGAAAAGAAACTGAATGTTTACTTACCTGTAACACAGTTGCAGATGAAAAAAATAAAGCCAGTAAGCCAGGATTCCAGATTCAGACAACCATATACAGTTGATTTATAGTCTCTTGGGATCACGAGGTACTATGAACAAGTAAGACAAAGAAGAAAGTCAATACATGAAAAGAAACTGAATGTATACTTACCTGTAACACAGTTGCAGATGAATACACTGTCAGTAAGAAAGAATTCCAGATGCAGACAACCACATACAGCTGGACATCGATAGCCTCTTGGGATCATGAGGTCCTGTAAACAAGACAAAAAAAAAAAAGCCAATACATGAAAAGAAACTGAATGTATACTTACCTGTTACACAGTTGCAGTTGAAAAAAAGCCAGTAAGCCAGAGTTCCAGATTCAGACAACCATATACAGCTGGACATCGATAGCCTCTTGGGATCACGAGGTCCTGTGAACAAGGAAGACAAAGAAGAAAGTCAATACATGAAAAGAAATTGAATGTATACTTACCTGTTACAAATTTGCAGATGAATAAAAATTCAGTCAGATTGAGATCCTGATGCAGACAACGGCAAACACTTGGAGATCGATAGCCTCTTGGGATCATGAAGTCCTGTGAACAAGTAAGACAAAGAAGAAAATCAAAACATGAAAAGAAACTGAATGTATACTTACCTGTTACAAAGTTGCAGATGAATACAAATCCAGTAAGAAAGAATTCCAGATGCAGACAACCACATCCAGCTGGACATGGAAAGTCTCTTGGGATCATGAGGTCCTGTAAACAAGTCAAAGAAGAAAGTCAATACATGAAAAGAAACTAAATGTACACTTACCTGTTACAAAGTTGCAGATGAATACAAAGCCAGTAAGAAAGAATTCCAGATGCAGACAACCACATCCAGCTGGACATGGATAGCCTCTTGGGATCATGAAGTCCTGTGAACAAGTAAGACAAAGAAGAAAATCAAAAGATGAAAACAAACTGAATGTATACTTACCTGTTACACAGTTGCAGATGAATACACAGTCAGTAAGAAAGAATTCCAGTTGCAGACAACCACATACAGCTGGACATAGACAGTCTCTTGGGATAATGAAGTCCTGTGAATAAGTAAGACAAATAAGAAAGTCAATACATGAAAAAAAACTGAATGTATACTTACCTGTTACACAGTTGCAGATGAAAAGAAACGGTATGTATACTTACCAGTTGCACAGTTGCAGATGAATAAAAAGTCATTCAGATTGAGTTGCAGATGCAGACAACGGCAAACACTTGGAGATCTATAGCCTCTTGGGATCATGAAGTCCTGTGAACAAGTAAGACAAAGAAGAAAGTCAAAACATGAAAAGAAACTGAATGTTTACTTACCTGTAACACAGTTGCAGATGAATACACAGCCAATAAGACAAAAATCCAGATGCAGTTGAATAATCTCTTGGGATCACGAGGTCCTGTGAATCCTGTTCCAGATGCAGATAACCATATAAAGTTGATGCATAGTCTCTTGGGATCACGAGGTTCTGTGAACAAGTAAGACAAAGAAGAAAGTCAATACATGAAAAGAATCTGAATGCTTACTTACCGATTACACAGTTGCAGATGAACAGAAAGTCAGTCAGATTGAGATCCAGATGCAGACAACGGCAAACACTTGGAGATCGATAGCCTCTTGGGATCATGAAGTCCTGTGAACAAGTAAGACAAAGAAGAAAATCAAAATATGAAAAGAAATGGAATGTATACTTACCTGTAACACAGTTGCAGATGAATAGAAAGTTAGTCAGATTGAGTTCCAGATGCAGACAATGGCAAGAAGTTGGAGATGAATATCTTGAGATCTTGGGGTCATGAGGTCCTGTAAACAAGAAAAAAAGAAAGTCAATACATGAAAAGAAACTGAATGCTTACTTACCAATTACACAGTTGGAGAAGAATACACAGCCATTAAGAAAGAATTCCAGATGCAGACAACCACATACAGCTGGACATGGACAGACTCTTGGGATCATGAAGTCCTGTGAACAAGTGAGACAACGAAGAAAGTCAATACATGAAAAGAAGCTGAATTTATACTTACCTGTTACAAAGTTGCAGATGAATACAAAGCCAGTAAGCCAGAGTTCCAGATTCAGTCAACCATATACAGTTGATGTATAGTCTCTTGGGATCATGAGGTCCTGTAAACAAGACAAAGAAGAAAGTCAATACATGAAAAGCAACTGAATTTATACTTACCTGTTACACTGTTGCAGATGAATACACAGTCAGTAAGAAAGAATTCCAGATGCAGACAACCACATACAGCTGGACATCGATAGCCTCTTAGGATCATGAGGTCCTGTAAACAAGACAATATATAAAGTCAATACATGAAAAGAAGCTGAATGTATACTTACCTGTTACACAGTTGCAGATGAAAAAAAGCCAGTAAGCCAGAGTTCCAGATTCAGTCAACCATATACAGTTGATGTATAGTCTCCTGGGATCATGAAGTCCTGTGAACAAGTAAGACAAAGAAAAAAGTAAATACATGAAAAGAAACTGAATGTATACTTACCTGTAACACAGTTGCAGATGAACACAGCCAATAAGACGAAAAATCCAGATGCAGACAACCACATCCAGCTGGACATGGATAGCCTCTTGGGATCATGAAGTCCTGTGAACAAGTAAGACAAAGAAGAAAATCAAAAGATGAAAACAAACTGAATGTATACTTACCTGTTACACAGTTGCAGATGAATACACAGTCAGTAAGAAAGAATTCCAGTTGCAGACAACCACATACAGCTGGACATAGACAGTCTCTTGGGATAATGAAGTCCTGTGAATAAGTAAGACAAATAAGAAAGTCAATACATGAAAAAAAACTGAATGTATACTTACCTGTTACACAGTTGCAGATGAAAAGAAACGGTATGTATACTTACCAGTTGCACAGTTGCAGATGAATAAAAAGTCATTCAGATTGAGTTGCAGATGCAGACAACGGCAAACACTTGGAGATCTATAGCCTCTTGGGATCATGAAGTCCTGTGAACAAGTAAGACAAAGAAGAAAGTCAAAACATGAAAAGAAACTGAATGTTTACTTACCTGTAACACAGTTGCAGATGAATACACAGCCAATAAGACAAAAATCCAGATGCAGTTGAATAATCTCTTGGGATCACGAGGTCCTGTGAATAAGTAAGACAAAGAAGAAAGTCAATACATGAAAAGAAACTGAATGTTTACTTACCTGTAACACAGTTGCAGATGAATACACAGCCAATAAAATGTAAAATCCAGATGCAGACAACGGCAAACAGCTGGAGATGAATAGCCTCTTGGGATCATGAAGTCCTGTGAACAAGTAAGAAAAAGAAGAAAGTCAAAACATGAAAAGAAACTGAATGTATACTTACCTGTTGCACAGTTGCAGATGAATAGAAAGTCAGAAACGGAAGTCAAGAAACGGAATGTATACTTACCTGTTGCACAGTTGCAGATGAATAGAAAGTCAGTCAGATTGAGTTCCAGATGCAGACAACGGCAAGCACTTGGAGATCGATAGCCTCTTGGGATCATGAAGTCCTGTCAACAAGTAAGACAAATAAGAAAGTCAATACATGAAAAGAAACTGAATGTATACTTACCTGTTACACAGTTGCAGATGAATAGAAAGTCAGTAAGAAAGAATTCCAGATGCAGACAACCACATACAGCTGGACATCGATAGCCTCTTGGGATCATGAAGTCCTGTAAACAAGACAAAAAGAAAGTCAATACATGAAAAGAAACTGAATGTATACTTACCTGTTACACAGTTGCAGATGAATAGGAAGTACGTTAGATTGAGTTCCAGATGCAGACAACGGCAAGCACTTGGAGATCGATAGCCTCTTGGGATCATGAAGTCCTGACAAGAAGTAAGACAAAGAAGAAAATCAAAACATGAAAAGAAACTGAATTTATACTTACCTGTTACACTGTTGCAGATGAATACACAGTCAGTAAGAAAGAATTCCAGATGCAGACAACCACATACAGCTGGACATCGATAGCCTCTTGGGATCATGAGGTCCTGTAAACAAGACAAAGAAGAAAGTCAATACATGAAAAGAAACTGAATGTATACTTACCTGTTACACAGTTGCAGATGAAAAAAAAAAGCTAGTAAGCCAGAGTTCCAGATGCAGATAACCATATAAAGTTGATGCATAGTCTCTTGGGATCACGAGGTTCTGTGAACAAGTAAGACAAAGAAGAAAGTCAATACATGAAAAGAATCTGAATGCTTACTTACCGATTACACAGTTGCAGATGAACAGAAAGTCAGTCAGATTGAGATCCAGATGCAGACAACGGCAAACACTTGGAGATCGATAGCCTCTTGGGATCATGAAGTCCTGTGAACAAGTAAGACAAAGAAGAAAATCAAAATATGAAAAGAAATGGAATGTATACTTACCTGTAACACAGGTGCAGATGAATAGAAAGTTAGTCAGATTGAGTTCCAGATGCAGACAATGGCAAGAAGTTGGAGATGAATAGTCTCTTGGGGTCATGAGGTCCTGTAAACAAGAAAAAAAGAAAGTCAATACATGAAAAGAAACTGAATGCTTACTTACCAATTACACAGTTGGAGAAGAATACACAGCCATTAAGAAAGAATTCCAGATGCAGACAACCACATACAGCTGGACATGGACAGACTCTTGGGATCATGAAGTCCTGTGAACAAGTGAGACAACGAAGAAAGTCAATACATGAAAAGAAGCTGAATTTATACTTACCTGTTACAAAGTTGCAGATGAATACAAAGCCAGAGTTCCAGATTCAGTCAACCATATACAGTTGATGTATAGTCTCTTGGGATCATGAGGTCCTGTAAACAAGACAAAGAAGAAAGTCAATACATGAAAAGCAACTGAATTTATACTTACCTGTTACACTGTTGCAGATGAATACACAGTCAGTAAGAAAGAATTCCAGATGCAGACAACCACATACAGCTGGACATCGATAGCCTCTTAGGATCATGAGGTCCTGTAAACAAGACAAAGAAGAAAGTCAATACATGAAAAGAAACTGAATGCTTACTTACCAATTACACAGTTGGAGATGAATACACAGCCATTAAGAAAGAATTCCAGATGTAGACAACCACATACTGCTGGACATGGACAGACTCTTGGGATCATGAAGTGCTGTGAACAAGTAAGACAATATATAAAGTCAATACATGAAAAGAAGCTGAATGTATACTTACCTGTTACACAGTTGCAGATGAAAAAAAGCCAGTAAGCCAGAGTTCCAGATTCAGTCAACCATATACAGTTGATGTATAGTCTCCTGGGATCATGAAGTCCTGTGAACAAGTAAGACAAAGAAAAAAGTAAATACATGAAAAGAAACTGAATGTATACTTACCTGTAACACAGTTGCAGATGAACACAGCCAATAAGACGAAAAATCCAGATGCAGACAATGGCAAACACTTGGAGATCGATAGCCTCATGGGATGATGAAGTCCTGTCAACAAGTAACAAAGAAGAAAATCCAAATATGAAAAGAAACTGAATGTATACTTACCTGTATCACAGTTGCAGATTAATACACAGCCAATAAGATGAAAAATCCAGATGCAGACAACAGCAAACAGCTGGAGATGAATAGTCTCTTGGGATCATGAGGTCCTGTAAACAAGTAAGACAAAGAAGAAAGTCAAAACATGAAAAGAAACTGAATGTATACTTACCTGTTGCACAGTTGCAGATGAATAGAAAGTCAGAAACGGAAGTCAAGAAACTTAAACGGAAGTCAAGAAACGGAATGTATGCTTACCTGTTACACAGTTGCAGTTGAAAAAAAGCCAGTAAGCCAGAGTTGCAGATTCAGTTGATGTATAGTCTCTTGGGATCACGAGGTCCTGTGAACAAGTAAGACAAAGAAGAAAGTCAATACATGAAAAGAAACTGGATGTATACTTACCTGTTACACAGTTGCAGTTGAATAGAAAGTCAGTCAGGTTGAGTTCCAGATGCAGACAAAGGCAAACACTTGGAGATCGATAGCCTCTTGGGATCATGAAGTCCTGTGAAGAAGTAAGACAAAGAAGAAAGTCAATACATGAAAAAAAACTGAATGTATACTTACCTGTAACGCAGTTGCAGATGAATACACAGCCAATAAGACGAAAAATCCAGATGCAGATGAATAGTCTCTTGGGATCACGAGGTCCTGTGAACAAGTAAGACAAAGAAGAAAGTTAATACATGAAAAGAAACTGAATGTATACTTACCTGTTACACAGTTGCAGTTGAATAGAAAGTCAGTCAGATTGAGTTCCAGATGCAGACAAAGGCAAACACTTGGAGATCGATAGCCTCTTGGGATCATGAAGTCCTGTGAAGAAGTAAGACAAAGAAGAAAGTCAATACATGAAAAAAAACTGAATGTATACTTACCTGTAACACAGTTGCAGATGAATACACAGCCAATAAGACGAAAAATCCAGATGCAGATGAATAGTCTCTAGGGATCACGAGGTCCTGTAAACAAGAAAGACAAAGAAGAAAGTCAATACATGAAAAGAAACTGAATGTATACTTACCTGTTACACAGTTGCAGATGAATACAAAGCCAGTAAGAAAGAATTCCAGATGCAGACAAACACATCCAGCTGGACATGGATAGTCTCTTGGGATCATGAAGTCCTGTCAACAAGTAAGACAAAGAAGAAAATCAAAATATGAAAAGAAACTGAATGTATACTTACCTGTAACACAGTTGCAGATTAATACAAAGCCAATAAGATAAAAAATCAAGATGCAGACAACAGCAAACAGCTGGAGATGAATAGTCTCTTGGGATAATGAAGTCCTGTCAACAAGTAAGACAAAGAAGAAAGTCAATACATGAAAAGGAACTGAATGTATACTTACCTGTTACACAGTTGCAGATGAAAAAAAGCCAGTAAGCCAGAGTTCCAGATTCAGACAACCATATACAGTTGATGTATAGTCTCTTGGGATCACGAGGTCCTGTGAACAAGTAAGACAAAGAAGAAAGTCAATACATGAAAAGAAATGGAATGATTACTTACCGATTAAACAGTTGCAGATGAAAACACAGCCAATAAAACGTAAAATCCAGATGCAGACAACGGCAAACAGCTGGAGATGAATAGTCTCTTGGGATCATGAGGTCCTGTAAACAAGACAAAAAAAAGTCAATACATGAATAGAAACGGAATGTATACTTACATGTTACACAGTTGCAGATGAATAGAATGTCAGTCAGATTGAGATCCAGATGCAGACAACGGCAAACAGCTGGAGATGAATAGTCTCTTGGGATCATGAGGTCCTGTAAACAAGACAAAAAAAAGTCAATACATGAAAAGAAACTGAATGTATACTTACCTGTTACACAGTTGCAGATGAATACACAGTCAGTAAGAAAGAATTCAAGATGCAGACAACCACATACAGATGGAGATCGATAGCCTCTTGGGATCATGAAGTCCTGTAAATAAGACAAAAAGAAAGTCAATACATGAAAAGAAACTGAATGTATACTTACCTGTTACACAGTTGCAGATGAGTACACAGTCAGTAAGAAAGAATTCCAGATGCAGACAACATACAGCTGGACATGGACAGACTCTTGGGATCATGAAGTCCTGTGAACAAGTAAGACAAAGAAGAAATTCAATACATGAAAAGAAAATGAATGTATACTTACCTGTTACAAAGTTGCAGATGAAAACAAAGCCAGTAAGAAAGAGTTCCAGATGCAGACAACCACATCCAGCTGGACACAGATAGTCTCTTGGGATCATGAGGTCCTGTAAAGAAGACAAAGAAGAAAGTCAATATATGAAAAGAAACTGAATATATACTTACCTACTACACAGTTGCAGATGAATACAAAGCCAGTAAGAAAGAATTCCAGATGCAGACAACCACATACAGCTGGACATGGATAGTCTCTTGGGATCAGGAGGTCCTGTAAACAAGAGAAAGAAGAAAGTCAATACATGAAAAGAAAATGAATGTATACTTACCTGTTACACAGTTGCAGATGAATAGAAAGTCAGAAACGGAAGTCAAGAAACGGAAGTCAAGAAACGGAATGTATACTTACCTGTTACACAGTTGCAGTTGAAAAAAAGCCAGTAAGCCAGAGTTGCAGATTCAGACAACCATATTCAGTTGATGTATAGTCTCTTGGGATCACAAGGTCCTGTGAACAAGTAAGACAAAGAAGAAAGTCAATACATGAAAAGAAACTGAATGTATACTTACCGATTAAACAGTTGCAGATGAAAACACAGCCAATAAGACGTGAAATCCAGATGCAGACAACGGCAAACAGCTGGAGATGAATAGTCTCTTGGGATCAGGAGGTCCTGTAAACAAGAGAAAGAAGAAAGTCAATACATGAAAAGAAAATGAATGTATACTTACCTGTTACACAGTTGCAGATGAATAGAAAGTTAGTCCGATTGAGTTCCAGATGCAGACAACGGCAAACACTTGGAGATCGATAGCCTCTTGGGGTCATGAAGTCCTGTGAACAAGTAAGAAAAAGAAGAAAGTCAAAACATGAAAAGAAACTGAATGTATACTTACCTGTTGCACAGTTGCAGATGAATAGAAAGTCAGAAACGGAAGTCAAGAAACGGAAGTCAAGAAACGGAATGTATACTTACCTGTTACACAGTTGCAGTTGAAAAAAAGCCAGTAAGCCAGAGTTGCAGATTCAGACAACCATATTCAGTTGATGTATAGTCTCTTGGGATCACGAGGTCCTGTGAACAAGTAAGACAAAGAAGAAAGTCAATACATGAAAAGAAACTGAATGTATACTTACGGATTAAACAGTTGCAGATGAAAACACAGCCAATAAGACGTGAAATCCAGATGCAGACAACGGCAAACAGCTGGAGATGAATAGTCTCTTGGGATCATGAGGTCCTGTAAATAAGATAAAAAGAAAGTCAATACATGAAAAGAAACTGAATGTATACTTACCTGTTACACAGTTGCAGATGAATATAAAGTAGATTGAGTTCCAGATGCAGACAACGGCAAGTACTTGGAGATCGATAGCCTCTTGGGATCATGAAGTCCTGTGAACAAGTAAGACAAAGAAGAAAATCAAAACATGAAAAGAAACTGAGTGTATACTTACCTGTTACACAGTTGCAGATGAAAAGAAACGGAATGTATACTTACCTGTTACACAGTTGCAGATGAATACACAGTCAGTAAGAAAGAATTCCAGAGGCAGACAACCACATACAGCTAGACATGGATAGTCTCTTTGGATCATGAAATCTTGTGAACAAGTAAGACAAAGAAGAAAATCAAAATATAAAAAGAAACTGAATGTATACTTACGTGTAACACAGTTGCAGATGAATACACACCCAATAAGACAAAAAATCCAGATGCAGATGAATAGTCTCTTGGGATCACGAGGTCCTGTGAACAAGTAAGACAAAGAAGAAAGTCAATACATGAAAAAAAACTGAATGTATACTTACCTATAACACAGTTGCAGATTAATACACAGCCAATAAGACGTAAAATCCAGATGCAGACAACGGCAAACAGCTGGAGATGAATAGTCTCTTGGGATCATGAGGTCCTGTAAATAAGATAAAAAGAAAGTCAATACATGAAAAGAAACTGAATGTATACTTACCTGTTACACAGTTGCAGATGAATACACAGCCAATAAGACGTAAAATCCAGATGCAGACAACGGCAAACAGCTGGAGATGAATAGTCTCTTGGGATCATGAGGTCCTGTAAATAAGATAAAAAGAAAGTCAATACATGAAAAGAAACTGAATGTATACTTACCTGTTACACAGTTGCAGATGAATACACAGCCAATAAGACGAAAAATCCAGATGCAGTTGAATAGTCTCTTGGGATCACGAGGTCCTGTGAACAAGTAAGACAAAGAAGAAAGTAAATACATGAAAAGAAACTGAATGTATACTTACCTATTGCACAGTTGCAGATGAACACACAGTCAGTAAGAAAGAATTCCAGTTGCAGACAACCACATACAGCTGGACATGGACCGTCTCTTGGGATCCTGAAATCCTATGAATAAGTAAGACAAATAAGAAAGTCAATACCTGAAAACAAACTGAATGTATACTTACCTGTTACACAGTTGCAGATGAAAAGAAACTGAATGTATACTTACCTGTAACACAGTTGCAGATTAATACAAAGCCAATAAGATAAAAAATCCAGATGCAGACAACAGCAAACAGCTGGAGATGAATACTCTCTTGGGATCATGAAGTCCTGTCAACAAGTAAGACAAAGAAGAAAACCTAAATATAAAAAGAAACTGAATGTATACTTACGTGTAACACAGTTGCAGATGAATACACACCCAATAAGACGTAAAAGCCAGATGCAGACAACGGCAAACAGCTGGAAATGAATAGTCTCTTGGGATCATGAGGTCTTGTAAACAAGTAAGACAAAGAAGAAAGTCAATACATGAAAAGAAACGGCATGCTTACTTACCGATTACACAGTTGCAGATGAAAACACAGCCAATAAGACGTAAAATCCAGATGCAGTTGAAAAGTCTCTTGGGATCACGAGGTCCTGTGAACAAGTAAGACAAAGAAGAAAGTCAATACATGAAAAGAAACGGCATGCTTACTTACCGATTACACAGTTGCAGATGAAAACACAGCCAATAAGACGTAAAATCCAGATGCAGACAACGGCAAACAGCTGGAGATGAGGTTCTGTAAATAAGACAAAAAAAAAAGTCAATACATGAATAGAAACGGAATGTATACTTACCTGTTACACAGATGCAGATGAAAAAAAGCCAGTAAGCCAGAGTTCCAGATACAGACAACCATATACAGTTGATGTATAGTCTCTTGGGATCACAAGGTCCTGTGAACAAGTAAGACAAAGAAGAAAGTCAATACATGAAAAGAAACTGAATGCTTACTTACCTTTTACAAACTTGCAGATGAATACAAATCCAGTAAGAAAGAATTCCAGATGCAGACAATCACATCCAGCTGGACATGGATAGTCTCTTGGGATCATGAGGTCCTGTAAACAAGACAAAGAAGAAAGTCAATACATGAAAAGAAACTGAATGTATACTTACCTGTTACACAGTTGCAGATGAATAGAAAGTCAGTAAGAAAGAATTCCAGATGCAGAAAACCACAAATAGCTGGACATGGACAGTCTCTTGGGATCATGAAGTCCTGTGAACAAGTAAGACAAAGAAGAAATTCAATACATGAAAAGAAACTGAATGTATACTTACCTGTTACAAAGTTGCAGATGAAAACAAAGCCAGTAAGAAAGAATTCCAGATGCAGACAACCACATCCAGCTGGACACAGATAGTCTCTTGGGATCATGAAGTCCTGTGAACAAGTAAGACAAAGAAGAAAATCAAAACATGAAAAGAAACTGAATGTATACTTACCTCTTGCACAGTTGCAGATGAATAGAAAGTCAGTCAAATTGAGATCCAGATGCCGACAACGGCAAACACTTGGAGATCGATAGCCTCTTGGGATCATGAAGTCCTGTCAAGAAGTAAGAAAAAGAAGAAAATCAAAACATGAAAAGAAACTGAATGTATACTTACCTGATACACAGTTGCAGATGAAAAGAAACGGAATGTATACTTACCTGTTACACAGTTGCAGATGAATACACAGTCAGCAAGAAAGAATTTCAGATGCAGACAACAACATACAGCTGGAGATCGATAGCCTGTTGGGATCATGAGGTCCTGTAAACAAGACAAAAAGAAAGTCAATACATGAAAAGAAACTGAATGTATACTTACCTGTTACACAGTTGCAGTTGAAAAAAGGCCAGTAAGCCAGAGTTCCAGATTCAGACAACCATATACAGTTGATGTATAGTCTCTTGGGATGATGAGGTCCTGTGAACAAGTAAGACAAAGAAGAAAGTCAATACATGAAAAGAAATTGAATGTATACTTACCTGTAACACAGTTGCAGATGAAAAGAAACGGAATGTATACTTACCTGTTACAATGTTGCAGATGAATACACAGTCAGTAAGAAAGAGTTCCAGATGCAGACAACCACATACAGCTGGACAAGGACAGTCTCTTGGGATCATGAAGTCCTGTGAACAAGTAAGACAAAGAAGAAAATCAAAATATGAAAAGAAATTGAATGTATACTTACCTATAACACAGTTGCAGATGAATACACAGCCAATAAAAGTAAAATCCAGATTGCAGACAACGGCAAACAGCTGGAGATGAATAGTCTCTTGGGACCATGAGGTCCTGTGAACAAGTAAGACAAAGAAAAAAGTCAATACATGAAAAGAAACTGAATGTATACTTGCATGTTAAAAAGTTGCAGATGAATGCATCTGGAATTCTTTCTTACTGGATTTGTTGACAACCACATCCACCTGGACAGGGATAGTCTCTTGGGATCATGAGGTCCTGTAAACAAGACAAAGAAGAAAGTCAATACATGAAAAGAAACTGAATGTACACTTACCTGTTACACAGTTGCAGATGAATAGAAAGTCAGTCACATTGAGTTCCAGATGCAAACAACGGCAAACACTTGGAGATCGATAGCCTCTTGGGATCATGAAGTCCTGTCAAGAAGACAACAAGAAAGTCAATATATGAAAAGAAACTGAATGTATACTTACCTGTTACACAGTTGCAAATTAAAAAAAGCCAGTAAGCCAGAGTTCCAGATTCAGACAACCATATACAGTTGATGTATAGTCTCTTGGGATCACGAGGTCCTGTGAACAAGTAAGACAAAGAAGAAAGTCAATACATGAAAAGAAACTGAATGTATACTTACCTTTTACAAACTTGCAGATGAATACAAATCCAGTAAGAAAGAATTCCAGATGCAGACAACCACATCCAGCTGGACATGGATAGTCTCTTGGGATCATGAGGTCCTGTAAACAAGACAAAGAAGAAAGTCAATACATGAAAAGAAACTGAATGTATACTTACCTGTTACACAGTTGCAGATGAATAGAAAGTCAGTAAGATTGAGTTCCATATGCAGACAACCGCAAACACTTGGAGATCGATAACCTCTTGGGATCATGAAGTCCTGTCAACAAGTAAGACAAAGAAGAAAGTCAATACATGAAAAGAAACTGAATGTATACTTACCTGTTACACAGTTGCAGATGAATACACAGTCAGTAAGAAAGAATTCCAGATGCAGACAACCACATACAGCTAGACATGGATAGTCTCTTTGGATCATGAAATCTTGTGAACAAGTAAGACAAAGAAGAAAATCAAAACATGAAAAGAAACTGAATGTATACTTACCTCTTGCAAAGTTGCAGATGAATAGAAAGTCAGTCAAATTGAGATCCAGATGCCGACAACGGCAAACACTTGGAGATCGATAGCCTCTTGGGATCATGAAGTCCTGTCAAGAAGTAAGAAAAAGAAGAAAATCAAAACATGAAAAGAAACTGAATGTATACTTACCTGTTACACAGTTGCAGATGAATACACAGTCAGCAAGAAAGAATTTCAGATGCAGACAACAACATACAGCTGGAGATCGATAGCCTGTTGGGATCATGAGGTCCTGTAAACAAGACAAAAAGAAAGTCAATACATGAAAAGAAACTGAATGTATACTTACCTATAACACAGTTGCAGATGAATACACAGCCAATAAAACGTAAAATCCAGATTGCAGACAACGGCAAACAGCTGGAGATGAATAGTCTCTTGGGATCATGAGGTCCTGTGAACAAGTAAGACAAAGAAAAAAGTCAATACATGAAAAGAAACTGAATGTATACTTACCTGTTACACAGTTGCAGATGAATAGAAAGTCAGTAAGAAAGAATTCCAGATGCAGACAACCACATCCAGCTGGACATGGATAGTCTCTTGGGATCATGAGGTCCTGTAAACAAGACAAAGAAGAAAGTCAATACATGAAAAGAAACTGAATGTACACTTACCTGTTACACAGTTGCAGATGAATAGAAAGTCAGTCACATTGAGTTCCAGATGCAGACAACGGCAAACACTTGGAGATCTATAGCCTCTTGGGGTCATGAAGTCCTGTGAACAAGTAAGAAAAAGAAGAAAGTCAAAACATGAAAAAAAACTGAATGTATACTTACCTGTTGCACAGTTGCAGATGAATAGAAAGTCAGTCACATTGAGTTCCAGATGCAGACAACGGCAAACACTTGGAGATCTATAGCCTCTTGGGATCATGAAGTCCTGTCAACAAGTAAGACAAAGAAGAAAGTCAATACATGAAAAGAAACTGAATGTATACTTACCTGTTACACAGTTGCAGATGAATACACAGCCATTAAGAAAGAATTCCAGATGCAGACAACCACAAATAGCTGGACATGGACAGTCTCTTGGGATCATGAAGTCCTGTGAACAAGTGAGACAACGAAGAAAGTCAATACATGAAAAGAAACTGAATGTATACTTACCTGTTACACAGTTGCAGATGAGTCCACAGTCAGTAAGAAAGAATTCCAGATGCAGACAACCACATCCAGCTGGACACGGATAGTCTCTTGGGATCATGAGGTCCTGTAAACAAGACAAAGAAGAAAGTCAATACATGAAAAGAAACTGAATGTATACTTACCTGTTACACAGTTGCAGATGAATAGGAAGTAAGTTAGATTGAGGTCCAGATGCAGACAACGGCAAGCACTTGGAGATCGATAGCCTCTTGGGATCATAAAGTCCTGTAAACAAGACAAAAAGAAAGTCAATACATGAAAAGAAGCTGAATGTATACTTACCTGTTACACAGTTGGAGATGAAAAAAAAGCCAGTAAGCCAGATTCACACAACCATATACAGTTGATGTATAGTCTCTTGGGATCATGAAGTCCTGTGAACAAGTAAGACAAAGAAGAAAGTCAATGCATGAAAAGAAACTGAATGTATACTTACCTGTTACACAGTTGCAGATGAAAAGAAACGGAATGTATACTTACCTGTTACACAGCTGCAGATGAATACACAGTCAGCAAGAAAGAATTCCAGATGCAGACAACCACATACAGCTGGACAAGGACAGTCTCTTGGGATCATGAAGTCCTGTGAACAAGTAAGACAAAGTAGAAAGTCAATACATGAAAACAAACTGAATGTATACTTACCTGTTACACAGTTGCAGATGAATACACAGTCAGAAAGAAAGAATTCCATTTGCAGACAACCACATCCAGCTGGACATAGACAGTCTCTTGGGGTCATGAGGTCCTGTGAACAAGTAAGACAAAGAAGAAAGTCAATACATGAAAAGAAACTGAGTGTATACTTACCTGTTACACAGTTGCAGATGAAAAGAAACAGAATGTATACTTACCTGTTACACAGTTGCAGATGAATACACAGTCAGTAAGAAAGAATTCCAGACGCAGACAACCACATACAGCTGGACATGGACAGACTCTTCGGATCATGAAGTCCTGTGAAAAAGTAAGACAAAGAAGAAAGTCAATACATGAAAAGAAACTGAATGTATACTTACCTGTTACACAGTTGCAGATGAATACACAGCCAATAACACGAAAAATCCAGGTGCAGTTGAATAGTCTCTTGGCATGATGAGGTCCTGTAAACAAGACAAAGAAGAAAGTCAATACATGAAAAGAAACTGAATGTATACGTACCTGTTACACAGTTGCAGATGAATAGAAAGTCAGTTAGATTGAGTTCCAGATGCAGACAACGGCAAACACTTGGAGATCGATAGCCTCTTGGGATCATGAAGTCCTGTGAAAAAGTAAGACAAAGAAGAAAGTCAATACATGAAAAGAAGCTGAATGTATACTTACCTGTTACACAGTTGGAGATGAAAAAAAAGCCAGTAAGCCAGATTCACACAACCATATACAGTTGATGTATAGTCTCTTGGGATCATGAAGTCCTGTGAACAAGTAAGACAAAGAAGAAAGTCAATGCATGAAAAGAAACTGAATGTATACTTACCTGTTACACAGTTGCAGATGAAAAGAAACGGAATGTATACTTACCTGTTACACAGTTGCAGATGAATAGAAAGTCAGTTAGATTGAGTTCCAGATGCAGACAACGGCAAACACTTGGAGATCGTTAGCCTCTTGGGATCATGAAGTCCTGTCAACAAGTAAGACAAAAAAGAAAATCAAAATATGAAAAGAATCTGAATGTTTACTTACCTGTAACACAGTTGCAGATGAATACAAAGGCAATAAGACGAAAAATCCAGATGCAGATGAATAGTCTCTTGGCATAATGAGGTCCTGTAAACAAGACAAAGAAGAAAGTCAATACATGAAAAGAAACTGAATGCTTACTTACCTACTACACAGTTGCAGATGAATAGAAAGTCAGTCAGATTGAGATCCAGACGCAGACAACGGCAAACACTTTGTCTTACTTGTTGACAGGACTTCATGATCCCAAGAGGCTATCGATCTCAAAGTGTTTGCCGTTGTCTGCGTCTGGATCTCAATCTGACTGACTTTCTATTCATCTGCAACTGTGTAACAGGTAAGTAAGCATTCAGTTTCTTTTCATATTTTGATTTTCTTCTTTGTCTTACTTGTTGACAGGACTTCATGATCCCAAGAGGCTATCGATCTCAAAGAAGAAAATCAAAATATGAAAAGAAACTGAATGTATACTTAACTGTTACACAGTTGCAGATGAATACACAGCCATTAAGAAAGAATTCCAGATGCATATGAAGAGCAAGTTAGTTGATTGAGAAACATCCAACTAAGAAAAACGCATTTTTAGCTAAACAAAAAAACAAAACACTTTTCGGTTGAGAGTCATATCTCATATGAAGACATATTAGAAAAGCCTATTATCTTTTGAAAATAACAAAATCTGACATGTGTGACTGTCATTGTAAGGCCAAGTAGGAAGGCATTAAGAATCAGTCCAAAAAATAATTATATCAGACAAAGTATTTGAGTGTAGGACTTACAGGTCTGATATGATGGAGTTACAGCAAAGGATTAAACATTTTTAATCAATAATAAGGCCAGTGAATGTCAGTTTTCTTGGCTGGGTATTTTCACAGCTGCTGTATCTTGTTTGGTGTTTCTGGGCTTTACAGCTCTTTATGTCAAGTGTAAACAGATCCAAAGTGTCATTCTCAGTGCTGATTACATCTGAAATTAACCATAAACCAGAGGTGAGTGGCTAGCAACAGGGTAATGCAGCTCAACACATGTTTCAGTTTACTACACACCCATGTCGCCTCTCCAAAGTCACAGTGATTCTAAAGTCACTCAATACAAAGCACTTAAAAACCAAACCATAAAACACTGCTTAAATCACAAATACATTAATAAAGACTTTGAGCCCATTTCCCTGAAACGGTTCACCCATTAAAGATAATAGACAAAGAAGGTTGGGAGCAGGTGGCTAGTGTTTTCTTACCTGACTGGTGTGACTGGGTAGGGCCAGTAAGTCCTGGCATAGCACCTTCTCTATGTTCCTGGAGAGTACAACAGATCCCAGGCAGCACATGTGAAGCCTTTCTCGGTGGTAAAGGACCAGACATCAAACCTGCAATCAGCAGTGGAGTGCAAAAAGTCTGCAGAATGGCTTGCTCCCTCATCAGTAGGTAAGCAAGTGGCCCAGAGACGACAATCCTGGCGTCTGTCTTCTTTCAAACTGTGTCTTGAATCTAGTGCACTAGTGGCACCGTGACACTGCGGCATTACCCTTTGGGCCCTATATTTAAGAGTGTCTTACAATAAAATTTTCAACAGTGAGAACGCCGCCCTTAGTAGTTGTCCTCGTTGCTGGAGCATGCAGAGCCATAGACAAACTGCTGAAGACATTTAATTGGTTAGAGAGGTGAAAACCAGCTGTGGGGGTGTAGAAAACCTCTGTTTTCCATGGTCAAGATGATGCTTGCAGGGCTGCTCCATGGCCACCATTGTCTTTGAAGAAAAAACACAGAGGTTAGTTAGTTAGTAAAGCAAAGTAATGTAAAGTAACACACATTGTTTATCTTAGCCAGTTTTAATCTTGGAATACACTATCAATAGCTATCAGCTGGGATACAGACAGACAGAAAGAGCATTGTGGATGGATGGAGAGAGAAAAGAGTTGTAAGGGAACAAGACAGGAAAACAAACCCCAGAAACTTACTAAACTCTGTTAACATGGCTGCACCTAATCTCACCCCCAATACCCAACTTCACCACTTTCACCATTGGTACTATTTTCATATGTTTCTAAGACTAGAACAAGCTGAATTTAAAAGAACAGGTCATGTGTTTGTACATCCAAGCACATTTTCACTAGAGTTTGGGGAGCTCAGTCAAGTTAGTTTGATATTGGATCTGCAGATATTTACTTCTCCCCTGCTCTCACTCACAATGTCCTAACATCTCTGACATGATTTTTTTAAACAATAGAGAACAGATAAACTGCAATCACTAAATATTCTTCTCAAAATGAAAAGACTGGAAATGTTGAGGAAATATAATCAAAATAGCCAGAATTCTTGCAGCAGGTGCCGTAGATGGTAAAAGAACGTCTATAAAGTGTGGATACCGAAAACTCTCACAGAGATAAGGAGCTGCTGGTGTTAGTTAAAAAGACAGTCAAACCTACTGAAGAACAGAGACTAAATAAAAATCAATGACTAACCTTAACTTCCTCACTTTTAAGGAATGGATATATTTTAGCACTTTAGACAATATAAACATGCATGTAGCACATTTTTATAACGAATAAATCATTACTGTGACACTGTCATAAAATATGCCTATTTGAACCATTTTTAAATAATATTGTTCCAGTAAAACATCCATATAGCTTACACATCCAAAGTCAGCTGTAGTGTACAGAGACACATCTGATAAATATACTACAACCCTTAGAATAGCCAGATTACAATTTGCTAACAAATGCTTAAGAGATCCTGGAGAATTCTGGAGAAAGGTCTTGTGGACAAATGAGACTAGGATTAACCTATATCAGAGTGATGGAAAGACAGAAATTGTGGATTGCTCACTCGCGCTTCAAGGGAGGTAAAATTTAGTTTGCACTCACCCTCTTATTAACGGTACATACTTGGAGCCCATAGGAACCATCCAAAACATAGGTGTTGGAAAGCTCCCACAAAGGTGTTTGTACTTCAGAAATCTTTCTTTCTGAAGACATTTTATAATCCTGGGTGTTTCCTTGTGAAAGTAAAGTCTGAACTGTGCAAGTCCTCAGTTTGAGTTGCTGAGAGTCAATTTAGGAGTGATCCCTTTATCCTACAGAGTGCTCTGTGTGTAAGTTTATTCTAATGTCCATATGAAAGCACAAAACCTCATGAATAAAAACATACACAAGGCTTGGCTGAACATATAAGGAAACGTACAACTTACTTAGAACCTATAGTTCCATCAGTAATCTTCATTACAGTGAAGTTAGCCACAGCTAAACCTTTGCTAAAGCATGGTTCTCTCCTTTTGGCTTGTAACCTGGCCTACTTCCAATATACTGCCACATAGTGGATGGAGTAGGAATTACCATGTAAAATGCCATCTGTTGCAACAATGGAGTCACATGGGTATCAGCTATGGCTTCAAGTTGTAGGACTTTTTATGGCATTATAGACAATAGGCAAGTGGCTTAAAGGTCCAACCACAACAGGCCCAATGAGACATAAAGAACCAGCACAACAGGCCCAGTGAGACTAGGGATGCACCTATCAGATATTAGGATCGGATATGTGTCCCTATATTAACAACGACCCCTTTTGGTCTCACTGACTTAATATTTCAGAATTACTTATTTTAGTGACAAATAAATAGCAATTTAATACATTCATATCTGTGTGTTAATTTGTTGTATTTTATTTTACAAACATGGTGAGGTAAACAGTTTATTTTTTTAACAATGTATCGGATCAATATTGTGTATCGATCGATAAGTTTATGTATTGGTATAGAAACTGAACAATGTTGGTGCATCATTAAATGTAACATATAGGAAACAGTGTGTCTTTGACAACTTCCCTAGTTAATAGAATATGCCTACATTGATAAATCCCCATACGTTTCACCCTGATTGGTGAATGTTTAGCCTTTCAAATGCATGCTTGAATGTGATTGGCTAATGGCAACCACAATAATTGACATGTCAAGTCTTCTGGACAGACAGTATTATAGAATAGGCTAAAGACGCAGTATGTAAAATTGCAGCTTGACTGGCTGTATGGTTTCTGAGAAACAGTTACGTACCACTGACCTCACCCTGCTCTGCTCACTGAGAGACAGGTAATCAGTCACACAAGTCATGTCAGACTTACTATTCAAACGTGCTGTATGTAGCTGTTACTTAATATCTGTCCGTGTCTCTTTGGATTAGGACAGAGTCATCACCACAGGCCCTCTCCTGCATTTTATCCACCGACTTGATGATCTGGTCTTAAAAACTGCTGAAGGTATACAAACTGTCCTCCTAGAACAGCTGCAGCTTTGCTTGGTCTGCCACTCAGAAGATCCAAATTTCATCAAGATGTCTGATGTAAGCCTGTACCTTTTTGTGATGTAAAACTGTGGTGCATGTATAGATTTTAACATGTATTTGTGATGCAATAAGCTGTTTTATTAATTGCTTAAACTATAGAGGAGCATTATTGGGCTAATGAGCATTATGAGCTAAATAGTTTAATTGTCACTTTAACAGGTAAGGACACCAGTTTCTCTCAGAGTTAGCTTAAGTTTTACCTATAAAAAAGGTAACTTTGATTAAAAACAAAATAATAATACTGTCTTGCAGACATCTGATTGATGTCATTTATGGCTGATTTACCGTTACAGTAACTTGATCACAATATTCTGCAAAATAAAATGTAGTAGTTTACTATAGCTCCACTGAATATTGGTTTTGTTTGTTGGTTTTATTTGGTTTCCTAAGAGGAATCTGTAACAGGAACAGGTCATTGTAATTTTATGTGTTACCCAGGTTTTAAATGTTCAGAACATTAAAATCAGATGCAAAGCAAAAAACAATAAATAAATAAAAGCAAAAAAACTTTTAAAAATAATACAACGTGAATAAACTGCTCAAAACAGCCATTAAAGCAGATAGAAAATGACTTACTGATAAGTAAGGTAAATAAAACGAGCCTTAAATGACAGCCAATAGCTTGTTGCCAAGACTGGTCTGCGTCAGAGACGGCCAATCAGCGCTCAGGGGGGCGTTACCTCGGCTCCTCCGCTAGAGACGTGCTGTGGATCAGAAAAAAGGTGAGAACGGCAGAGTGAAACACGATGGAAAGTTTTATTAAACTTTGTTTCATAAAATCGCTCATAAAGGTGAACGTTGAGAAGTACGACTGAAACGACGATTTGGATTTAGTCTGCATTTGATTTTGTGAGTGTAATAGGTGAAGCTTTTGGTGCAAATAGTTCAAAAGATTAAAAAGAAAAGCCTGTAGAGTTGAGGCTAACATGCTTAGGGGTCAAGGGGTCATGAGCGAGTGGGCAGTGCTGGCCACCATTTCATGCTGCTAATGAGAGTTTTATATTGAAAGAGGGAAGAAAAAATTGCTTTACTTTGTAAATGTAGTATTATGTGTATCTATTAAGGCGCTGTTTTTGGGAACAGGTCAGTTTTTTCTGGGTGTAATTTTACTCTACTCTGCAATCTGGCTGCACCTGCGTGAACACTCTGCAGCAGTAGTGGCGTGGTGGCGCTGTAAAGTAATCAGTACAGTGCACCGGGGAAGATGCCGCCAAAATTCTGCGTGCTGTGAGCTGCAGATAAAAGTCTTACCACACAGTGCGTCTCACCTGTGGAGCTGTGTCTCTAAAAGCAGCTCAGAACTCAAAGCTAACTTCAGGTTCGCCTGTATCAGGGTTGAGTGCAGAAACAGTCCTAAAGCTTCCTCTGTGAAACTGATACTGCAGCACGCACACTGTTTCCTCTCCCGAGGCCCCGTCTCAAATCAGTCCCTCTTCACTATGTAGTGCACTTTATGGGTCATATAAAAATAGCAGCATCTCCACCAAACAGAGCATGATATGTGTGATCAATTCATTTCTACTCAGCAGTCGGTTCTACAATTTCCTATTTAGGCTCTCAGAATCATCAGAGACACTTTTCACCTCAAAAGGCACTTGGTGGTCAGTTTGAAGACACTAACCTGTGTGCTGTCCACACCAAAAGAATCACCCTTCTGCTTCAACACCTCCAGCTGGTCGGCAGAGAGCGCACAAACCAGGGCAGTGACTTTTACTTTTTATTTGATTTTGATAGTTAAATCACTTAGGAGCTCGCTGAAGTAATGCTAATGTACCAACAGCTGTGCTAGCTAGCTAGGTTAGCAAGTGCTGCTTTCTCAATAAAGCTGTACAGGAAGATCATGGTCATCTTAGCTCCTTTTATTTGAAACAGATTTAGAAGGCATATTAATAATAGAAGCACTTTATAATTGTGTAATTGCATACTGTAGTTCATCTGTTTCTCTGCATACTTTCACCCTGTTCTTCAGTGGTGAGGACCACCACAGAGCAGGTATTCTGTGGGAGGTGAGCTTTTTATAGCACTGCAGTGTTAAATGTCTGGACGAGTCCAGAACAAATGTGTAAACTGCTCGTTTGGAGCGATAAAAGCAACATTCCTGCAACATCCTCAAATCTGAATGTCCAGATCACTTTTCAGAGGTTTTGATGGCCGATTCTAAAGTCGTGATGAGCGGCAAGTTAGCATGGTGACATTCGTCAAAGTGGTACGTGCCAGTGGATGGCATTTTCGGATGGTGCAGTGGCCACTTCCTAGTGCCAGATGCTGATTAGGAACTGAACCCCCTTTCAAAATGTGCCTGAGCTCTTTACCTACTGGATAGGCTTGACTTTGGGCCCAAGTTATCTTACTAAACTGAGAAATCCTGCTTTGTGAAATGCCCCCCAGGAGTGGCTAAATGTTTACATAAGATACAACTGATTTTGTTAGATGAACAGAATTACTGACACATTTGATTCATTTTGTTGCTCTTGGAGTGCAGGTATCCCACCAATGCAGAGTAATAATTTTATTCTTTTATTATTGTTGATCACAGAAGAGTAGTTGGTGTAATATTGGTGGGGAGATTTGAGTAATTCTCTTGTTTTGGTTGAGACTGAGAACTTGTGTCTTTGCTAAAGGAATGCATTGTTGGAGAGGATGCTACGCCTGAGGCCCACGTTAAGGTGTTGCGTGAAAAGTACAGGACGACACAACCTGATTTAATGATCGTGAAGGACCACATGAAGACTTTTGCATTGGCAGCATGTAGAAAGGGGTTTGGCCATTGAAAATGTATACTTGTGTCTTTAATAGTCTATTATAAGATATTTTTGGCTATTCAAGGTTTTTACTCTTCACTACTGCCTTCATCACTACACTTTATTGCAACTATATAATGAAACTTTTGTGTATTTTCTGCTTTTATCTTACAGTTGTATGATGAGTTCAATGCCATCCATCCTCTAATGGTGTACGTTTGTCACTGCTTCACCTGAAACAATGCTGGGAGTTTAGCTCTAAAGGCCTCCTAGGTGATCTTCAAGAGATGCTCGTCAAAAGTGTAAGCACACAATTTTTTTATCTTTACCAGCAGACCTACAGACCTACTCTTAATTTCATTGATACTCTCAGACATGTACAGTTTCAGGAAAAGGTGCTTCAGTGTGTATCTAATATTACACTAAATGATGTTTAGTATTCCCTTGATGTTTGTGTAATGGGCCATCTGCATAGTAAAGTGATTTCATTGTGGAAAATCTTACTTACTAAACTTGGACACTCTGTGGGTTCTGTGTGGTAAAATGTTGCTTCTGGTTTCTGGTGGGTGCTTTTCTTTTTAATAAGGCTTAATTTTCTCTGGAGTATAAATGTAACCATTTGATATGGATTCTTTGAGTATGGCATACATTTAGCCATGTTAGGATGATTTTTTTTTTTTAGCTGGTATAATAAAACCTTTTTTGCTTTATTTCATTGTTTTGTTTGCTGTGAGTGCCACATTTGAATAGTATTGAGTCTAATTGTTTTTATTTGTACTGCAACTCTCTTCTGGCTGGTCTCCCTCTGCGCACCATCAGGCCCCTGCAGCTCATCCAGAATGCAGCGGCACGGGTCGTCTTCAATGTCCCTAAATTCAGCCATGTCACTCCACTGCTGCGTTCTCTCCACTGGCTTCCTGTAGCTGCCCGCATCAGATTCAAAACCCTGACGCTGGCCTACAAAGCCAAGACTGGACCAGCCCCTCCGTACTTGATGGCAATGGTCAAAAGCCGGTCTGCACCAAGAGCCCTTCGAGCTTCAAGTACACCTCTTCAGAGAGTACTTGGGCGAATAGAGTACTATGGTCGCCTTATTGTATTGTGTTTAGTAATGTCTAAGCTTAGAGGTATCTTTGAATTATTAGTCTATTCTAACTAGCTAAGGTTTCTTTCTTGGGTAAATAGCAAAGCACTTTGTAAGTCGCTCTGGATAAGAGCGTCTGCTAAATGCCGTAAATGTAAATGTAAATGTAACAGTCTAACAGTGGATTAGGGCTGCCCGTGGTGATTGTGTGGCTTTAAGCAGATGTGAAGGACGATTCACCACAAGAATACAGCCAAACACTTTCAGGTAAGTTCCAGTGGTATGTAATGTTGAATTTGTGTAGAAATCAAAAGAGAGTACACGCAACAAAAACAAAAAATAGACGAGCTAGATAGTACACTCTTTGTACAACAAGGCCTCAGCTGCCTTCATCTGAGGGCTGCAAAGCCTCACGCACGTCTACTATTGCTTCAGCCTACTCCGTGCAAGCTGAACCCCCTTATTGCCTCCTACACAGCCCTTTTAAGATGTATGCTGAAATTGATCCAACTCGCACAAAACATTAAAGTATGAGAAGTCAGTAAAAGAATAACCGTAAAGTTAAGCTAGCTGTAATCAAGGAAACACCTGCATTTAGTTCTCCTTCCATTAAAGCAAGATTATACAAATTTAGGCTTTGGTGATAATGATTTAGTACCACAGTGAAGTTGTAAAGTAAACCAGAAATAAACCCATATAAATAAGCAAACAAGAGCATGTCATCATTATTATGGCTTAGTACTAAAGTAAAGCAGATGATTGCATGACAGAACAGCACTGACCACAGAATACCTCAAAATGGCCGTTAACTCTTCATCTAAGGTGTGTTTTGAGTTGAATTTAGTAAAAACAAGTCTTTCTGAATGTGTGTTTACACACATTTGATGGGACAGTGCAACACTGCTGAAAGTTAATCCTGCTTTTCTGAACACTATTTAATGTTTGTGTTTTATCATGTGCTGATCATTATAACAGTGAGGCACACAGGAACTTTCACTGTCACTATGGCTAATTTACACTTTGCCATTTAGGCCAGTAAGATGCTTTTGTATTTTGTAGACATATGTATATGTGTGTCTGCAGGTGTGGAGGTCCATGGTATAACATGTGAATTTGCACAACCAGTTCTACTCAGCGCTCAACCACGACTGATCGTCTTGTTCAGCAGTGGCACTTCGAGAGATGCCTGGGACTTACGATCGCCAAGTATGGGATTTACTGCCATTTTTACTGCCAATATTGAACATGTTTGTGTGGATGTTTCAGAGTATTGCAGCACAAAAACAAAGTAGTAAGCTGACTTAAAATAGAGCAACTCCAACAAAGGTGCAGAGTTAAATTGAGAGGAACATAAGTTGATGCAGTAGATTAAAATGTTTGTGCATGTATCATTGTTGGGAAGGCCTAGCCTGCAGTGAAGTGCCAGAATAGTGACTGGAATGGGCGTCACTGTCTTGTTGGATGCACATGTGCATAAATCTTCCATAAATGTACACTGACCAGCCATTTCTTTTCACCACTGTGTTTGATCCAGTTGTACCAGAGAGTTGCACAGCCCCTAACTTTTTATCTCTAGGGGTCAACCTAACCAAACACAAAAGAGCCTGTCACTATCAAAAGTCTTCAACCTTGATTGTGGTTAAAGCATAGTTACAGCACAGTGCTCATGTGTCTGAGACTCGTGAATTAATTAGGCAGTTGAGAATGTTGGCAGTCCCAAAAACTTGGCCCTGCCATCTATGGATGCTTAAAGATGCTTCCTCTCCACCTGCGCTGAGATGCCTTCAAGACCTGCAATGCAAAACCCACTGGTGTGAAAATATCAATTATTATAGTGCAAGCAAGTAATAAATTAAATAAACTTGATGTGTATTCCAGGATTTCACATAATTGTGTTATATCTGACAACTGTGTTAAGATATACTTTTAAATTACGAAACAGTATGATCAATATTTTGATTATCATATAGTTTTGAATTTCAACTTGTCAGATTCTCTTCTGTCCACAGGTCTTGATTATTCAGGAGTGGCTACGAAATGTATTAATGAGGCTCTGACCAACCTCATCCACAGTTCTTGTTGAGTCCACTTTTTCACACTTCTTGTGATACCACTTACAGTGCCCATTGCAATCACCTGCCCAGATTTTTTCCTGTCCACAGCCCTCTATGATTCTGAAGTGGCTATGAAGTTCATTAATGAGGCGATCACCATCTTCATTCACAGATCTTGGTGAGTCCACTTCATCACACTTGTTTTATGCTGTTTACAGAGCCCATGACATAGTTTGTCCAAAGTAGCTTATTTACACAGCCCTCAATGATTCAACTTCATTAATGAGGCTGTTACCAACCTCATTCACAGTTTTTGGTCCACTTGGTCCACTTGGTCCACTTTATCACGTTCCATTTCCTTTCGTTTATGGTACCATTTACAATTGAGTGGACTGATGCTCTTGTGTGCTCTAGATATTTTGGAAATTGCTAAACCACTTTATCCACAGTTGTTGGTGAGTCCACTTCATCACAGTCCCTGATGGACTGCTTACAGTGCCCATTACAATCGACTGCCCAGATTCTCTTTTGTCCACAGCCCTTTTTGATTCAGAAGTGGCTACGAACTTCATATATGAGGCTTTCGCCAACATCGTCCACTGTTCTTGGTACAATCGCCTGCCCAGATTCTCTTCTGTCCACAGTGTTACTGTTACATTCAAGACATAGGTGATCCTGTGATCCAGTATTGCATATTTGATACTGTTAGTGCTGCCATCTGGTGGCCTGTTTCTTGTTGTTTTTGTTTTTCTCTCTCTCCCTCTCCTGGTGAAACAACTGATTGGAAACAGCTGATCTCAATGCGTGTGCTGGTTGGCTGCAGTGTCTGAGCTTTGTCATTGAAATGGTGCCATTGGCGTTTATCTAGTCGCCCGTGGCGTTCTCACCATGTGGCCAAAGGTGGTTGTGATTGAGGCTGTTCAAGATATATAACATGACAATTCACAGTTTGATGTATGTGGATCTATTGTAGCCTACTGTTTTCTGTGTCATTATGTACTTGTTGATGTCCAAGTGGTTTAATCATAGTCATGTTTGTAGTGGTGAGTGCCATTTACTATTTTAATTTCATTTATTATTTTTCATTTATTATTCTCTTGCTTCATGTTGGGGAGGCAGGTAAGGCCATTGTATTTTGTTTTATTATTTTTTAGTTAGGTTAGTTAGTAAGGAGGGATGTCATGTGTGTCTGTAATTTTGGCCTTTGCTCACCCTGATGCTATATGATGTTGACTGTGGTCTTGTTATGTTTGCCTATAATACTACATTTTCATTTGAGCATTAAATCTGTTTCTTTATGGTTTGTTTATCTCCTCAAGCCCTAAACTAGTTTTTTTTTATGAAATGGTTTAATAAACTGGGCTGTAAGATTACTCAAAAATTGACTAACTTTACAAGACTTTAACAAAGCAAAACTTCACCAAAAGTGAAGTAGAAAAGAAAAACGTAGGCCAGAGTTATAAGAAAAAGTAGGCCAGAGTTATAAGAACTGCTTTTTATTGGAATTTAAAAACCTGAATGTTCTTATACGACTGAAGACGTGTCGAGGTTCTTCTGTTCCCTGTATGCTCTGTGACTAATTTGCTGAACAAGTAGATCTATCTGAGATGTTTCCAAGCTGTTTTAAGCCTGCGTCTGAGATGAACACTGTATGTGAACTTTTACATTCTGAATTTTTAGTTGAAAGTAAGTCAGAAGATGCTGAAAATGATTTCACATCAAAACTGAATTTTATTAAAGAGGCTTTGATGGAGAAACAAAGTTGGGATCAATCTCTTGATAACTGTAGACTAACTGCTGTAACAGAAGAAAGTAATGCCCCATCATGCAGTTATGTATTTTCAGCAAGATGTACATGTACTTAGCATGTACTTAGCTTAGCCCCCTGACAGTGTGTTCTCTGGTCATCTGGGTATACAGAAAACACATCAGCAGATCATGTGTTTTTTCTTTTGGCCTGGTCCTAAAGCTGATGCTGTGTTATGTTGAGTTACGGGAAAACCCAATCAGGTTATTCCATCCACATCACTTCATCCAATCCTAGCATTATGAGCACCATTTCAACGTGTGTAGGGCAGCTGCCCTGGCCACTGATCAAATCCTTCTACTTTTGTGTTACCCCTTGACCAGCTACCTAAACAAATGCTCATGCTTCATTACAGTAACAAGGCTGTGATGGCTGTCTTAAGTATGTTGCGAGAAGGTTACAAAGTATGTTCAGGTTTTTCGCTGCTGCTGCTGCACCTGCATCATTATCCTCTATTTTATTTGTTCCAGACATGAGGAGCTCCTCCCTTACTGTTCCACATTGCATTGTGGTATAATGTAAAAAAGTGTCCATTGAGTATACACCAAAAATTAGCTGTGCGCTAATCCGTATACGTTCGGCACCATTTAAGGTGGCTTCCAGTAAGAAGCTGGAGAATAACTCCAGCCTTGTTGGTGCAGCCGTTTCTTTACGGCATCATAAATCAGCACATTTTACAGTTGTAAAATACATCCAGATAGATCCGGGAACTAATTTTACTGAAGTTCTGAAATTGTTAGCAATTGATCATCACATGTCCAGTGCATATCACCCCGAATCTCAGGGTTCTCTAGAATGTTTTCAACAACCTCAGTGCTTCGTACCTACTGTCTTTAGGTAGATAAAGAATGTGATGATGGCATCCTGGTCTTATTGTTTGCCATTTGTGAAAGTGATCAGGATTCCATTGGGTTTAGCCATTCACAGCTGAATTGTGAATTTCACTTTGGAGATAAAAGACTTGTACGTACCAGGTTCTGCCCTGTGTGCAGAGTTTTCAGGAAGATTGTGTTGATGGAGGTGGATCTGCTAATAGGGTTTTGCTAAGTTCTCCCCTACTGCTTCTGAAGTATCTGCTTTTGTCACACCAGATCTCTTTCTACAGTATTCCGTAATGCCATTTGGGTTACAAAAGGTAATAGCTAATGTAAACAATTGTGAAGCATGTCTGGATGTCGTTGTGATGTCTAGATGTCTATCAGAGTTGGAATGAACATTTGGCAATCCTCTGAAATGTGTTTAAGCGCTTTCTGAAAGTTTCCCTCACACTTAATCTCACTAAATGTGAGTCTGGGAAAGCTAGAGTATCCTAGGTTTGTAAGAAGGTGGGCCAAGGTGAAGTGCGCCCTCTTGAGGCTAAGATACCAACCCTGCAGTTGTGCTTTTGTAGAACCCCTGTTCTAATGACTCCTGACTACACTCAATTCTTCAAGCTGTAAGCTGGGGCTGGAGCTGTCCTCCTTAAAGAAGACTCGAGGTGTTGACCATCCAGTTTATTTTTCATAAAAATTGAAGGAACATCAGATCATGTATAGAACCACTGAGAAGGAAGCTTAGCACTCTTATTAGCTTTTCAACACTTTATGTGGGGTCGAGTGTTTTGGCAGTAGTGCTCTATATATACCACAATATCAGCTGAAGACTGATGAGATGGTTCATGATTGTTCAAGGTTTTAATGTTCAGAATAAGAAAGATTGTGAAAATGTAGTTGCTGATGCGTTGTCTAGGCAGTAGTGTGAGGGTGTTATGACCCTGGGGAGTGTAGAAGAGAGCCTCGTTGGTGCAGCCGTGTTTGTTTACAGCGTCAGAAAGACGAAGCAGTTTAGGAACACAGAGTCCTAATCTGACGTCAGTCCAATTATTCCATTCCACCTTAAATGGTGCAGCAGTTTCAGTCAAAAGTATTCACCCCCCCATCTACTACTAAACATAACAAGTGCTTTCTCCAAATTCAATAATGCTAAATTGCAATGAGGGGTGTGAATAATTTGGACTGCAACTGTACAGCACCAGAATGGAACAGGTGGAGCATAATTGGGATGAGATGCCGATTTCAGTAGGGCATCAATCTTAGTGTGCTTCTCTATCCTTCTTCCACTTAAACACAACTCTAATAATAAACATATGATGCTTTAAATACAAAAACAGAAAATTATATTATTTATATTCAGCCCGTAGTTCAAAACTACTTCCAACCAAACACCACTGTCTGACTCACTGTTGTCTTTTCCTAGTTAATAGATGTAGATCTGCACTCTTAGCTCCTTCAGTGGAGTTTTTTTCAACCATTTCAGCCCAAAAAAAAAAAAAAAAAAAAAGCTTCTAAGCTTTTCAGTCCCTGAGATCAGTACTGGAGGACTTATGTGTCCCATCTGCTGAATTAAGAAAACAAATGGTAAATGTGGCATCAATCTATACAAAATGAAAATGTGAACGAGTTAGACAGTCATGCAGTGAGGTGAAGATGAATCAATGTGAGGACCAGCGGGCAGGAGGGTAGTGTTTTCTTCTTATCTTTTTTTATATCTTTGTCTTCTTTCTTCTTTGTCTTTGTAATTTTCTTTTTTCTTGTTTTCTTCTTTTGGTCGTCCTCCATTTACGCTCTAGTTTCTGCACTGTTTTTAGTTTTTGCCTTGTCATTTTACTTTTAAACAGTGCTTCTTTGTCTAAGGTTGATTGAAGGGTATTTTCTAGGTCGTTTGTTAATTTAACTAGCTCCGTTTGGAGTCATTGGGGTTATCGTGCGCTTTAGACAGTGTTACGGGGACAAATGAACATTTTGCCTAAGATGTATCTCAAAGGAGATTAGATAATGGTCTGATATTACTGAGCTTTGAGGTACAATATTTAGATGATCAATTATAACACCCAGGGTCAGGACTAAATCTAGGGTATGGTTACAGTAATGTGTGGGTCCAGTCACATTTTTTGTGATGCCGACAGAATCTAAGATTGATACAAACGCCTTTGTTAATGGATCATCTGCTTTTTCAAAATGAATATTAAAGTCTTCTACTATTATAACTTTGTCACTGCACACTGACAAGTCTGCAGCAAAATCACAAAATGATTAAAAAAATTCAGAATATGACCCTGGAGGCCTATAAATATTAATTTAGTCTGAATGCATTTTTATTTGTGGCTGGATTTGATTTATTAATGTAGAAAATCTCAAAAGAAGTGAAAGTGTTAGTGTTTTTGAATAATATCTAGTGTATTCTGGTAGATTATGCATACTCCACCTCCTGTGCCTGATAATCTAGGGCTATGTACATATTTATAACCTGCGGTGGTGGCTTCATTTACTGCTATACATTGATCAGGTTTCAGTGTGGCAGAAAATGTCTAGTTTCTAATTAATTTATTAAAACAAGCAGATTTAGATATTCTATGTTTGGCTTTAATTTGGGGCACAGACAGTCTCAAAGCAGCTCGCAGACGGTTTAGCGTGTGTCTGCGGCCTGGTCCCGGCTTTGGATTGTCAGCAGCCTTTTACACTACTCGACTAACTAGCAGACTATGCGTTATGCTGCACGAAAATAGGGCAGCACCCTCCTGCGTGGGGTGGACGCCATCCCTACCTAAAAAACAGGCTTGCCCTCAAACTTTAATCAATTATCTGTGCTATATAGCACTGTGATTCGGCTGTAAGACTCAGCGGCGCGCCTCATTGGAATGGGGCCAAAGCAAATTACGGCAATAAAGTTGCCGGTGAGTGGAAGCATAAGGTAGGTGTTTCTAATAAAGTGACCATAACCTAAAGCTACCTTACACTCAGCAAAAGTCCATTCTCTATCAGCAGAGAAACCTTTGGATGAAAAGTACTGAGCTATCTTTTGCTCATTAATATGTTTCTTCACTATGCCATTGATTACCTTTTCAAAATCAGAATCAGTCCACTGAGGCATTTCAGTCTCTCCCTTAGCTAAGGTGCTGCTTTTATAGTTAAGAGGCTTCCATGAGTATGATGGCCTTTTCTTGACATGGTGAGGAAACAGGAGAACAAAACCAAGTTTTCTTCTTATTAACTAAACTACAGAAGAACAAAAACACAACTCCGTTCAGAGAGGATTACTGTTACAAACGTTACGTTTAACAGTAACAAAACAAACTTCTCTCCTTTAGAGAGGATAACAGCCACAAAACACTAGGTTTTTATCAGTGACAAACAGATAACTTCTCTTCTTTCAGAGAGGCTAACAATTACTGACTCCTCTGTCTTAGGAAACCAGAATTTCTCTCAGATTCGAAATGATGTTTACTCACCAAGAAGGTTTTAGTAGGCCATCCGGGTCACAACACCACATTGTTAGAAATCCGGCATACAGGACACAGATTCAGGAGTCAGGAGACTGGATCTTTAGCATTGGAGTTTATTCACATGCAGACAGAAAATCATACACTGGCACAGCTTAGTTGATCACGGTCAGTCTAGTCTAGTCCGACCATGTCTAGTCCGAACCAATCCAGTCTAAGACAAAATTCAGTCCAAAACTGAATTCAGTCTAAAACAGAATCCAGTCTGATTAGGGGTATTTTGAGAGGGCCTTATATATATTGGAAATTGTGGGAGGGGAAACGAAGGGTAACAAAAGGTGAGACAAAGGATTAAGATAACCATTTGATAAGTTGAAACCACATGAAAGTAATGTTAGAAAGGGCCATATTTTCTCTCAGCTGCAACTCTCAGGTCTTTGGTCTTCACCTATATAAGGCCATCAGTTGTCAGGTACATCTGGATTGTACACAAAACTGTCTGCCCTCCATTGGGTGTTGTGCCCACTTGGGCTATTCGGGGTCAGTGTGGGTGGAGGTAAAGAACTGCCGATTGGCTTTTCAATTTTGCTTTCTGTCAGCGTGATCTCACCCTTGCATGAGTATGATGCAGGACCTCTAGTGTGCACCTTAGGAGTGTCTGGTGGGTTAGGGGGTTCAGGCTGATCTTTGACCTTGAACTTGACCAAACCTTGCATCTCCATCTCCACATCAGTTTTGGTCCAGGTGGTCATGTGAAGTGGTCACTGCACTGCTGTCTGCTCTTGTCCATCTGATTCAGGGGCATATGGAGGTGGTCTCAGGTTTGAGCCGAGAATACAGCCCGGGCTTGTTTGTCTTGTCATCATGTTGTTTGCTTATCTCCATGTTGTGAAAGTTAGCTTACGAGTGATAAGAAGATAAGGGGTGATGAGAGAAATATTGGGGTAATACAAGAAGATATGGGGTGATGAGAGAAACAAAGGGGTGAAACCAATAGAAGGATGTTACAAGAGAAATATGGAGTGTTAAGAGAAATATGGGGAGTTATAAAGAATAAATAAAGGGGTGTTAAAAGAAAAAGAAGGGGTATTAATAGAAGAAACTGGGTATTACAAGAAGGGTGAGTAATTATACACGTGAAGAGATAGGGTATAGTGTACACAGAAGAAAGTAAAGCGATAGCTTAAAAGGGATAGCTTGTGTGTGTGAATGTGAAGGGAATTATCGTGTGTCTCTCAGTCTGTGTGTGGATTCTGGGTGGCTATGTTCTGTTGGGGTTGAAGGGATATGTTTGGAGAGTAATTCTAAAAACTCTCCATACTGTTGTCTTTTATTGTGAGATCTTGTGCTTTGCAGGAGATCTCACAATAAGAAAAATCTCATAAAAACGAGAGGAGCTATATTTAAGTTTGTGCACAGAATCAATAAAAGCCAAATTAATTGGGGTTGTAAAAAGATAAGGGTAAAAGCTGAAAATAATTCTGTTATTGTCTCAGAAAAATGTGTGCCTTTGTGGGAGGTTTAAGGGAAGATACAGTATGGGGGCCACCGGAGAATAGAAAAACAGGAGTAAACGTTACATGTTGTATGTCTAGTCTGAGATTTAGTTTTAATGGCCAATAAAAGATAAATGGATCCATTAGATAGAGTTATGTGATAATGAGTGTAGAAAAGCAGTAGGAAATCTATGAAATAAATAGGTTTTGTAGATATGTGGGTTGGAACGAAGTATAGGAAAATTAATGAGCCCGGACTGGACGTCAGAGAGGGAGATAGGTAAAGGAACAGTTTCATAAACCACTAAAGCAGCCCATACTGGCACCAGGTCACGTGTAGTACAATAATACTGTTAATAAGTCCTGTGGTTGTTGTATGGATACTGGAATGTGGGTTTTATAGTGTAAGTCCAACCTACCAACCTGAGAAAGAGATTGACTAGGTTAAAATAGTTATACATAGAAGATGTGTTTATATCTTATGTGTAGGTAATTCTTTGTATGAATAACAAGCATTATTGTTAAGCACTGTAGGAAAGTAATCTCTGGTATTTCTGTTCTATGCTGGTATCTCTGGTATTTCTGTTCTATGCTGGCAGAAAGGGAATCTATCCACCTGTACATACTAGCATCTAAATATGTTCTGCACACATGCTTCTGGTTGAACTTTGACCACTGGAAAGGGGAGCCTCATGTATGCAAGCATACACATACACTAAGGTTTAAGGTTGGTAGAGAGTTAAATCACTTTTAAACACACATAGTTAAAGATTCTCTCACTTGATTAGCTTAAGATTAGATCTACAAGTAATCTGGTTTGATTCTCCTTTCTCTTTTATGGGATGTGAGAGGAGACAGAAAGAAGGACCTAAGGAGGGGCAGCTGGCGAGCGACGTGCCAGAAACATCACATGGACTGAGTGGAAGAAGCTGACTTCAGATCAGGCTAGTGTGCTTATCCACAGATCACTTCCCTGTATACACCTGCATTCTAAACAAATGTGTATTCATATTTATAGTGCTATTAATTATATAATACTTGCTAACAGCGTATAAGATGCTGCATGAAGCTTGCCAACTGATTGGTCGGGCAGTGACTTTGATTACTTAAAGAGAACACACTTGGGGGTTAAACATTTTGTTGAAAGCCACAGGTAGGGAAGTATTTGGTGGTTGTTTTTTTTTTTTTAGAGTGGTCATACATTCTTAAGGTCTGGGCTGGTCTGAAGTTGGCAAACCTCAGTTAATTTCAACAACTCGTATAGTAACTTATAATAAACAAATAAATAAATATTGTATAATTCAAAGTAGACAGTGAAGTGGTAGTAACTTCTTTTTAAATTTTAAAGTAATCTTTTTCACACTCAAATAACATAAAGAGGCCATTATTATGCCAACTATGGGTACAAACACTTCGAAAGGAATTACTGTTCCTGTTGATGTAGTTAAAATAATCCATTAATTAAAGGCATAACTAAGACATCAGAGAAATGACACAAGCGTTGGCCTGACATTGACCAACCTTGGCCAGTGGAGGGGACTCTTAATCCAGATGTAATTAAAGTAATGCAAGTACTTGTGGCCACGTACAAGGCTAACCAAAAGAAAGGTAAGAAGGGGGAAAAACATAAGGAGAAGAGACCGATGGAGCTTGGCATTCTCCAGTTGCTGGAATAAGAAGGGCAGAAACTGGTCAAAGCAGCAAAGGATAAGAGAGAGAGGAGTGCAGAAGAAATGGAGAGACAGATGAGAGGAATAGGAAAGCAGATGGCAGAAATTAATAAGCCATTTTCACACGTAAACCCAGTAAAGAACCCCCCACCATATGAGAAGGAATTGAAGTCTGAGAAGATCTATCCCCAGCTCCCAGTGATCACTCAAGAGGGCAAATATCACATCAGAGATGATGATGACCGAATAGTGGAAGCAGGAAAAGCAGAAACAATTATAAAAATGTATTTTCCAAAAGCAAGAAGAAATCAACATATATGTAAACTGAAGGTGAAGTGAAGATCAGGAGGACAAAAGTTGGAGATGATGTGGATGAAAGTGCGTGGGAAGAAGCCAGAAGAGGATGTGATCCAGCAGTCACGCGGATCCTGGTGAGGGCAGAAAGGAAAGGAGACAAGACGAGAAAGTATGAGGACTCAACAGATGAGAGTTCTAATAAAATGAGTATATGAAGGTAGTGATCAAGGTAAGGAACATAGTCTTTCCACCTTAAGGGGATTCTTTCCAACAGCAGCCGGTACAAGAATGGAAGAAGAAATGTAGAGAGGCGTATAGACCAATGCCTTTCTCACGTGGACACTGCTATGACTTTAGAAAGTCAAAAATCATTGGAGAAGCAGTTGAAGGAGCTGCAGATGCAGACGAAAGAATTGAGGCTGGAAGGATCTCAGAAAGTGGATGAGAAATATGCATTGCACCCCAAAAAAGGATTGTCATGTGACAATATGTGTCCAGTGATTATCTGAGGACCGACATTAGAGTACAAGCCTTGGCAGAATACAGACATGTCTGATGTCATGGAAAAATTGCCAACTCTTCAAGATGGAGCACATCCTTGGAGTAAGAAGAGATCATGGTGGGAACAGAACCTGCTGTAGGAGATAAAGAGACTTCTTGCTATTCTCCGGGGAGTTCCAGCCATCGAAGAAATTCTGCAAAAAGCTGGATTTGATTGCTACATGGGGACAGCGGTAAATGATCCAGAACGGTTTGCTGCAATTAGAGGTCGGGTGTGGACAGCATTGAGATACATTTCCAACAAATATACATCCTGATAACATTGGGAGAACCATTGGGAGAGGAAGAAAACCCTAGAGCCTTATGTGTCAAGAACCCATCAAGGGAGAAATCACAGGGCATGACCCGGAAGCAAATCCATACAAAACAATAAATCCTTCGAGCCAAAATACAGAAAGGACTGCCGTTGTCTGTGAAAAACAAACTGGCAGAAGTCGTGGGCTTAGAAGGTATGGCAAAAGGGGTTTATACAGACCACATTTCTCATCAAGTGGAGTTGTATAGGGAGAAGGAACAGGACCAAAAAGAGCAAGATCAAGAGACCCTCAGAAAACCGACCTCACATACAACTGGTGGAGAACAAGAAAAAAGAAAAAAAAAAAAAATGCAAGCCCTGGTTATACCAAGCCAGCCTCCAAAAAATCAGCAAGATCAGCCTTCACAACAACTGCAGCCAAATCAGGTTCACCCTCATTGACTCAACCATCATCAGTGGTTCCAGATGTCTCCTGGCCACAGCCAGTTTTTGGTCAAGTACAGGTCTAGAGAGGACAGGGTCAAGGAATCATAGGAAGAGGAAGAAGATTTGATCCAACCTTTCAGCAATCCTTGAAGCATGCTACAACTGTGGAATGGTAGGTCACCTCGCTCGAGAGTGCAACAGACCAAGAGAAAGTTTCAGGGGAAATTACAGAGGAGGATTCAGGGTCCAATTGAGGCCATTCAGGGGACCGGTGAACCCTTATAGGGGCCTGGAACCAGGATTCTAGAGGTGTCCAGAGAATTCGAAAGGGGGTGTCAGCTGGTAGCATCAGAGCCAGAGTGATCCAACCATTGAGGTGAAAGTAAATAATTGACCATTAAAGATGATGGCAGATGGCGGAGCAGCTTTCACATGTAGCCAGCCTGAAGATGCTACACATCTCCCCATGTCTGGTCAGTGGATTCGGACAATCGGGTTTCAGGGAGTGAAACAGCTGATTCCTCTCACAGAACCAATAGAGCTCTGCTATAAAGATATGAAGATTACAATACCCATTCTGGTATCAGAACACACACCAATAGCATTGTTGGGAAGAGATGCTTTGTGCAAATTGAACTGCACAATAAAATGTACACCAGACGGATGCCTGGTGGAAGTGCCAAGTGACATTGTCCACCAACTACTGATGACGACAGAAGCCGAAGCTTCATCAGTGTTCTGGATTGGAAATCTTACTGCAGCCTTCTTGGAGCCGGCCAAGTTGTGGGAGATGTTTATTGCGGCAAACCTGCCTGATGCAGTACTGTTAAACAGTACTGTTATTCAGTATGTAGATGATCATAATTGCTGCAGATGTTGGCTGAGAAGGGGCATAAGGTCTCTCAGAAAAAGGTGCAGTACTGTCAGAAGAAGGTAGTTTATTTGGGTCAGACAATAACGCAGGGGCACAGAAGTATTTCTGACAAACAGTTGAAGCTATTCGTTATGCTCCCAAGCCCAGAACAGTCAGGGAACTGATGACATTTTTATGTATTGCAAGTTATTCTATAGAGGACTATGCCAGTTTAATAGGGCCTTTGAGGGCTATGCTTAAAGATATTGGGAATGCTAAACTCCACTGTAACTTATCCGGGACACGAGATGGCCTTTTAGCATTTGAGACGATTAAACAGAGGTTACAAGAGGCTCCAGCATTGGCGCTTCCAGATTACTCTAAGAATTCCTTATTGTATGGGTCTTGTACTTCTACTGGAGGTAAATATGCATGTGCAGTCCTCTGTCAAGCGACAGGTACAGTAACAGGTCCACAGCCTATTTCTTATTATTCTACAGCATTTTCAGGAGTTGAATTAGGGTTGCCATTATGTTATAGAGCTATGGTAGGAGTCCATTTAATGTATGAGAAAGTGTCATCCAGTAACAATTATTACCCATCATAGCCTTAGAAATCTACTGAACCATGGCAAATACACATTGACTATGTCAAGGCTGAGTTATTATTATAAGCTTCTAGAACAGGAAGATGTCACCCTAATGAGGTGTGTCACAGTGAATCCAGCTGACACCTTGCCAACTTCAGAAGATGGTGAACCCCATGATTGTGTTCAAGACGCTGAGAAATACTCAAGGCTTAGGTCAGATTTGCAAGCCCTCCCACTGCATAATGCAGACTTGGAATATTGGACTGATGGGTCTTATTATAGGAGAGGCAATACATTGTGTGCAGGTTATGCAGTAGTAAAAGCCCAAGGAGCAAACTTTGTGGTTGAGAAAGCTGCAGTAATACCACAGCCTGCTTCAGCACAACTTGATAAACTTATAGGGTTAACAGAAGCATGTTTATTGGCAGAAGGTAAGCAAGTGACTATCTATACTGATTCTGCCTATGCACATAGCGTGTGTCACCTGTTTGGTGCAATATGGAATAGGGGGTTTAAGAAAACAGGTTCTCCTATACAGCATCATGAGAAAATAATAAAATTCTTACATGCCATGATGAAGCCCAAAGAAAGTGCTATAGCTAAATGTGCAACACATAAAAGAGACATGTCAAAAGTCATTCAGGGGAATAAAGCGGCTGATGACGCTGCACAGGTAGCAGCTGATGACGCTGCACAAGGAGCAGACAAATGGGGTGAAGTCTTTTTGGTTACGCATGAGGTAGACATGGAAGACAAAATAACAATCAAGGATGTGACCTTAATGCAGGAAGCAGTTCCTGATAAAGATAAACAGTTGTGGCGAGATCGAGGGGCCACTCCAGATTCTACTGGCCTTTAGAGTAATCATGAGGGGCTGATAGTCGCATAGTCCTATGCGTGATTTAGTAGTGGACTTTGTTGACATGATTAAACCAATAGGAGGTAAGAGATTTGTTAGTCGTGGAAGACTGATTTTCGAGATGGCCAGAGGCCTGTCCAACTAAACGGAAAGATGCACATTTAGTTGCCAAGTTTCTGTGCAGAGAAGTCATAAGCAAGTGGGGACTTCCACATCGAATATCCTCAGATAATGGGAAGGAGTTTGTAGAAGTGAAATTCATTAGATTAAATAGCGTCTTAGGGCAGTGTATCATCCACAAAGTCAGGAAATTTGTGTAAAAAATTTAATGGTAAGAACCGCATTGTGAAAATCTGTCAGCACAGGTCTGAATTGGGTTGCTGCACTTCCATTGGCGTTAATGGTGTGTCGATCACGTGAGCTGTGTGATTTGCACATGACACCGCATGAGTTGGCAACAGGCAGACGAATGCCAATGCCTTGCTTGCATACAAGTGTAAAGGGTTCAAGTCTTGGCCTTTTAGAAGATGAAATGAGAGCGTATGTAACATACATGGCTAATCCACATAAGAGAATATCCATGTATGTTTCTGACAGGCAAAAGAAAGAAGAGGTGCAGGAGAGGCTGGATGAGCAAAAGAGGAGTGTGGTGCAACCTGGGGACAAGTTGTTTGTGAAGGTGTTTAAAAGAAAATGATATAACGAACGCCGTGAAGGTCCTTTTGAGGTTGTGCGCAGTCCAAGTTAAAGGGTCTCCAACGTGGTATAATTTGTCACATTGTGGTAAAGCACCAAGGGAAGAAACACCTCATGTGCATGAAAGAGATGTGGAAGGCTCAAGAGAACCAGGACGTACAGAAGGAGAGAGGCAGGAAGATCTACAGGGTCAAACTCCAAAAGAGGAGATTGTCCATGATGTGGACAATGGTGATGACTCTGTGGGCATTTCTGATGATGCCGGAAATGACTCTGCAATTAACCAATAGGAAAGAAGATTTGGGGACATTGAGTTTAGGGATGTCCCAGAAACAGCAGGAACTAGTTCAGGGGAGTGTAAAGCACTAAAAGGGTACTGAGGACACTGATTCCTCAACAGGGGGAGTCAGAGAGTCAAATAGACGTACAAGTCCAAAACCAGTACAAAAAAGGGTCAGACCTAAACGTTACGAAGACTGAGGTAGATGTGTCATTGGAGAAGATGACTTTATTAGCATCAAATGTTACTGAAGATATAAATAAAGAAGTAACTTTCTTTCGTATTACAAAGAAGAAAGTCAATACATGATAAGAAACTGAATGTTTACTTACCTGTTACACAGTTGCAGATGAAAACACAGCCAGTAAGACAGAATTCTAGATGCAGAAAACCACATACAGCTGGATATGGATAGACTCTTGAGATCATGAGGTCCTGTCAACAAGTAAGGCAAAGAAGAAAGTCAATACATGAAAAGAAACTGAATGTATACTTACCTGTTACACAGTTGCAGATGAATACACAGCCAGTAAGCGAGAGTTCCAGATTCAGACAACCATATACAGTTGATAAATAATCTCTTGGGATCATGTCCTGTGAACAAGTAAAACAAAGAAAAAAGTCAATACATAAAAAGAAACTGAATGCTTACTTACCGATTACACAGTTGCAGATGAAAAAAAGCCAGTAAGCTAGAGTTCCAGATTCAGAAAACCATATACAGTTGATGTATAGTCTCTTGAGATCATGAGATCTCTTTTTTTTTATGATCTCTTGAGATCATAAAATAAACGGAATGTATAGTTACCTGTTACACATTTGCAGATGAATACACCGTCAGTAATCCAAAATTCCAGATGCAGACGATGGCAAAAAGTTGGAGATGGATACACTCTTAGGATCAAGAGGTCATATAAACAAGTAAGACAAATAAAGTCAATACATGAAAAGAAACTGAATGTATACTTACCTGTTACAGAGTTGCAGATTAATACACAGCCAGTAAGAAAGAATTCCAGATGCAGACAACCACATACAGCTGGACATGGATAGCCTCTTGGGATCATGAAATCCTGTCAACAAGTAAGACAAAGAAGAAAGTCAATACATGAAAAGAAACTGAAAGTATACTCACCTGTTACACAGTTGAAGATAAATAAACAGCCAATAAGAAGAAAAATCCAGATACAGACAACGGCAAACAGCTGGAGATGAACAGTCTCTTGGCATCATGAGGTCCTGTGAACAAGAAAGTCAATACATGAAAAGAAACTGAATGTTTACTTACCTGTTACACAGTTGCAGATGAATACACAGCCAGTACGACAGAGTTCCAGATACAGACTACGGCAAAAAGTTGGAAATAGATAGTCTCTTGGTATCATGAGGGCCTGTCAACAAGTAAGACAAAGAAGAAAGTCAAAACATGAAAAGAAACTGAATGTATACTTACCTGTTACACAGTTGCAGATGAAAAAAAAGCCAGTAAGCCAGAGTTCCAGATTCAGACAACCATATACAGTTGATGTATCGTCTCTTGAGATCACGAGGTCCTGTCAACAAGTAAGACAAAGAAGAAAATCAAAATATGAAAAGAAACTGAATGTTTACTTACCTGTAACACAGTTGCAGATTAATACACAGTCAGTAAGAAAGAATTCAAGATGCAGACAACCACATACAGCTGCATATGGACAGTCTCTTGGGATCATGAAGTCCTGTGAACAAGTAAGACTAAGAAGAAAGTCAATACATGAAAAGAAACTGAATGTTTACTTACCTGTTACACAGTTGCAGATGAATACACAGCCAGTACGACAGAGTTCCAGATGCAGACTACGGCAAAAAGTTGGAAATAGATAGTCTCTTGGTATCATGAGGGCCTGTCAACAAGTAAGACAAAGAAGAAAGTCAATACATGAAAAGAAACTGAATGTTTACTTACCTGTTACACAGTTGCAGATGAATACACAGCCAGTAAGAAAGACTTCCAGATGCAGACAACCACATACAGCTGGACATGGATAGTGTCTTGCGATCATGAAGTCCTGTGAACAAGTAAAACAAAGAAAAAAAGTCAAATCATGAAAAGAAACTGAATGCTTACTTACCGATTACACAGTTGCGGATGAAAAAAAGCCAGTAAGCTAGAGTTCCAGATTCAGACAACCATATACAGTTGATGTATAGTCTCTTGAGATCATGAGGTCCTGTGAAAGGGACAAAATGAAAGTCCATACATGAAAAGAAGCGGAATGTATACTTACTTGTTACACAGTTGCAGACTAATACACAGCCAGTAAGAAAGACTTCCAGATGCAGACAACCACATACAGCTGGACATGAATATCTCTTGGGATCATGAAGTCCTGACAAAGAGTAAAACAAAGATGAAAATCAATATATGAAAAGAAACTGAATGTATACTTACCTGTTACACAGTTGCAGATGAAAAAAAGGCCAGTAAGCCAGAGTTCCAGATGCAGACAACCATATACAGTTGATGTAAAGTCTCTTGGGATCACGAGGTCCTGTGAACAAGTAAAACAATGAAGAAAGTTAATACATGAAAAGAAACTGAATGTATACTTACCGATTACACAGTTGTAGATGAATAGAAAATCAGTCAAATTGAGATCCAGATGCAGACAACGGCAAACACTTGGAGATCGACAGACTCTTAGGATCATGAGGTCCTGTAAACAAGACAAAAAGAAAGTCAATACATGAAAAGAAACTGAATGTATACTTACCTGTTACACAGTTGCAGGTGAATAGAAAGTCAGTCAGATTGAGATCCAGATGCACACAACGGCAAACACTTGGAGATCGATAGCCTCTTGGGATCATGAAGTCCTGTGAACAAGTAAGAAAAAGAAGAAAATTAAAATATGAAAAGAAACTGAATGTTTACTTACCTGTAACACAGTTGCAGATGATTACACAGCCAATAAGACGAAAAATCCAGATGCAGATAACTGCAAACAGCTGGAGATGAATAGTCTTTTGGGATCATGAGGTCCTGTAAACAAAAGAAACTGAATGCTTTTCTACCGATTACACAGTTGCAGATGAATACACAGTCAGTAAGAAAGAATTCCACATGCAGACAACGGCAAACAGCTGGAGATGAATAGTCTCTTCGGATCATGAGGTCCTGTAAACAAGACAAAGAAGAAAGTCAATACATGAAAAGAAACTGAATGCTTAATTACCCGTCACACAGTTGCAGATGAATACACAGCCAATAAGACGTAAAATCCAGATGCAGACAACGGCAAACAGCTGGAGATAAATAGTCTCTTGGGATCATGAGGTCCTGTAAACAAAACAAAAAAAAGTCAATACATGAAAAGAAGCGGAATGTATACTTACCTGTTACACAGTTGCAGATGAATACACAGCCAATAAGACGAAAAATCCAGATGCAGATGAATAGTCTCTTGAGATAATGAGGTCCTGTAAACAAGACAAAGAAGAAAGTCAATACATGAAAAGAAACTGAATGTATACTTACCTGTAACACAGTTGCAGATGAATACACAGCCAATAAGACGAAAAATCCAGATGCAGATGAATAGTCTCTTGAGATAATGAGGTCCTGTAAACAAGACAAAGAAGAAAGTCAATACATGAAAAGAAACTGAATGTATACTTACCTGTTACACAGTTGCAGATGAATAGAAAGTCAGTCAGATTGAGTTCCAGATGCAGACAACGGCAAACACTTGGAGATCGATAGCCTCTTGGGATCATGAAGTCCTGTGAACAAGTAAGACAAAGAAGAAAATCAAAATATGAAAAGAAACGGAATGCTTACTTACCGATTACACAGTTGCAGATGAAAACACAGCCATTAAGAAAGAATTTCAGATGCAGACAACCTCATACATCTGGACATGGATAGCCTCTTGGGATCAAAAAGTCCTGTGAACAAGTAAGCTAAAGAAGAAAATCAAAATATGAAAAGAAATTGTATGTATACTTACCTGTAACACAGTTGCAGATGAGCACACAGCCAATAAGACGAAAAATCCAGATGCAGACAACGGCAAACACTTGGAGATCGATAGCCTCTTGGGATCATGAAGTCCTGTCAAGAAGTAAGACAAAGAAGAAAATCAAAACATGAAAAGAAACTGAATGTATACTTACCTGTAACACAGTTGCAGATGAGCACACAGCCAATAAGACGAAAAATCCAGATGAAGACAATGGCAAACACTTGGAGATCGATAGCCTTTTGGGATCATGAAGTCCTGTCAACAAGTAAGACAAAGAAGAAAATCAAAACATGAAAAGAAACTGAATGTATACTTACCTGTTACACAGTTGCAGATGAATACACAGTCAGTTAGAAAGAATTCCAGATGCAGACAACCACATACAGCTGGACATCGATAGCCTCTTGGGATCATGAAGTCCTGTAAACAAGACAAAAAGAAAGTCAATACATGAAAAGAAACTGAATGTATACTTACCTGTTACACAGTTGCAGATGAATAGAAAGTCAGTCAGATTGAGTTCCAAATGCAGACAACGGAGGACACCTTTCGCTGTACAATGTGCACTGTACAGTGAAAAATACGTGCACCTTACCTTACCTTGGGATCATGAGGTCCTGTAAACAAGAAAAAAAGAAAGTCAATACATGAAAAGAAACTGAATGTATACTTACCTTTTACATAGTTGCAGTTGAAAAAAATCCAGTATGCCAGAGTTCCAGATTCAGACAACCATATACAGTTGATGTATAGTCTCTTGGGATCACAAGGTTCTGTGAACAAGTAAGACAAAGAAGAAAGTCAATACATGAAAAGAAACTGAATGCTTAGTTACAGATTAATAGAATTATTTGCAGATGAATAGAAAGTCAGTCAGATTGAGTTCCAGATGCAGACAACGGCAAACACTTGGAGATCAATAGCCTCTTGGGATCATGAAGTCCTGTCAAGAAGTAAGAAAGAAGAAAATCAAAACATGAAAACAAACTGAATGCTTACTTACCGATTACACAGTTGGAGATGAATACACAGCCATTATGAAAGAATTCCAGATGCAAACAACCACATACAGCTGGACATGGACAGACTCTTGGGATCATGAAGTCCTGTGAACAAGTAAGACAAAATAGAAAGTCAATACATGAAAAGAAGCTGAATGTATACTTACCTGTTACACAGTTGCAGATGAAAAAAAGCCAGTAAGCCAGAGTTCCAGATTCAGTCAACCATATACAGTTGATGTATAGTCTCCTGGGATCATGAAGTCCTGTGAACAAGTAAGACAAAATAGAAAGTCAATACATGAAAAGAAGCTGAATGTATACTTACCTGTTACAGAGTTGCAGATTAATACACAGCCAGAAAGAAAGAATTCCAGATGCAGACAACCACATACAGCTGGACATTGATAGCCTCTTGGGATCATGAAATCCTGTCAACAAGTAAGACAAAGAACAAAATCAAAATATGAAAAGAAAGTGAATGTATACTCACCTGTTACACAGTTAAAGATAAATAAACAGCCAATAAGAAGAAAAATCCAGATACAGACAACGGCAAACAGCTGGAGATGAACAGTCTCTTGGCATCATGAGGTCCTGTGAACAAGAAAGTCAATACATGAAAAGAAACTGAATGTTTACTTACCGGTTACACAGTTGAAGATGAATACACAGCCAGTACGACAGAGTTCCAGATGCAGACTACGGCAAAAAGTTGGAAATAGATAGTCTCTTGGTATCATGAGGGCCTGTCAACAAGTAAGACAAAGAAGAAAGTCAAAATATGGAAAGAAACTGAATGTATACTTACCTGTTACACAGTTGCAGATGAATACACAGCCAATAAGACGTAAAATCCAGATGCAGACAACGGCAAACAGCTGGAGATAAATAGTCTCTTGGGATCATGAGGTCCTGTAAACAAAACAAAAAAAAAGTCAATACATGAAAAGAAACGGAATGTATACTTACCTGTTACACAGTTGCAGATGAATACACAGCCAGTAAGAAAGAATTCCAGATGCAGACAACCACATACAGCTGGACAACGACAATCTCTTGGGATCACGAAGTCCTGTCAACAAGTAAGACAAGGAAGAAAGTCAATACATGAAAAGAAACTAAATGTATACTTACCTGTTACAAAGTTGCAGATGAATACAAATCCAGTAAGAAAGAATTCCTGATGCAGACAACCACATCCAGCTGGACATGGAAAGTCTCTTGGGATCATGAAGTCCTGTGAATAAGTAAGACAAAGAAGAAAGTCAATACATGAAAAGAAACTGAATGTATACTTACCTGTTACACAGTTGCAGATGAATGGGAAGTAAGTTAGATTTAGTTCCAGATGCAGACAACGGCAAGCACTTGGAGATCGATAGCCTCTTGGGATCATGAAGTCCTGTCAACAAGTAAGACAAAGAAGAAAATCCAAATATGAAAAGAAACTGAATGTATACTTACCTGTAACACAGTTGCAGATTAATACACAGCCAATAAGATGAAAAATCAAGATGCAGACAATGGCAAGTAGCTGGAGATGAATAGTCTCTTGGGATCATGAGGTCCTGTAAACAAGTAAGACAAAGAAGAAAGTCAATACATGAAAAGAAACTGAATGCCTACTTACCGATTACACAGTTGCAGATGAAAAAAATAAAGCCAGTAAGCCAGAGTTCCAGATTCAGACAACCATATACAGTTGATTTATAGTCTCTTGGGATCACGAGGTCCTGTGAACAAGTATGACAAAGAAGAAAGTCAATACATGAAAAGAAACTGAATGTATACTTACCTGTTACACAGTTGCAGATGAATAGGAAGCAAGTTAGATTGAGTTCCAGATGCAGACAACGGCAAGCACTTGGAGATCGATAGCCTCTTGGGATCATGAAGTCCTGTCAAGAAGTAAGACAAAGAAGAAAATCAAAACATGAAAAGAAACTGAATGTATACTTACCTGTAACACAGTTGCAGATGAGCACACAGCCAATAAGACGAAAAATCCAGATGAAGACAATGGCAAACACTTGGAGATCGATAGCCTCTTGGGATCATGAAGTCCTGTCAACAAGTAAGACAAAGAAGAAAATCAAAACATGAAAAGAAACTGAATGTATACTTACCTGTTACACAGTTGCAGATGAATACACAGTCAGTTAGAAAAAATTCCAGATGCAGACAACCACATACAGCTGGACGTCGATAGCCTCTTGGGATCATGAAGTCCTGTAAACAAGACAAAAAGAAAGTCAATACATGAAAAGAAACTGAATGTATACTTACCTGTTACACTGTTGCAGATGAATAGAAAGTCAGTCAGATTGAGTTCCAGATGCAGACAACGGAGGACACCTTTCGCTGTACAATGTGCACTGTACAGTGAAAAATACGTGCACCTTACCTTACCTTGGGATCATGAGGTCCTGTAAACAAGAAAAAAAGAAAGTCAATACATGAAAAGAAACTGAATGCTTACTTACCTGTTACACAGTTGGAGATGAATACACAGCCATTATGAAAGAATTCCAGATGCAGACAACCACATACAGCTGGACATGGACAGACTCTTGGGATCATGAAGTCCTGTGAACAAGTAAGACAAAATAGAAAGTCAATACATGAAAAGAAACTGAATGTATACTTACCTGTTACAAAGTTGCAGATGAATACACAGTCAGTAAGAAAGAATTCCAGATGCAGACAACAGCAAACAGCTGGAGATGAATACTCTCTTGGGATCATGAGGTCCTGTAAACAAGATAAAAAGAAAGTCAATACATGAAAAGACACTGAATGTATACTTACCTGTTACACAGTTGCAGATGAATACAAAGCCAATAAGACGAAAAATCCAGATGCAGATGAATAGTCTCTTGGGATAATGAGGTCCTGTAAACAAGACAAAGAAGAAAGTCAATACATGAAAAGAAACTGAATGTATACTTACCTGTTACACAGTTGCAGATGAAAAAAAGCCAGTAAGCCAGAGTTCCAGATTCAGACAACCATATACAGTTGATGTATAGTCTCTTGGGATCACAAGGTTCTGTGAACAAGTAAGACAAAGAAGAAAGTCAATACATGAAAAGAAACTGAATGCTTAGTTACAGATTAATAGAATTATTTGCAGATGAATAGAAAGTCAGTCAGATTGAGTTCCAGATGCAGACAACGGAGGACACCTTTCGCTTTACAATGTGCACTGTACAGTGAAAAATACGTGCACCTTACCTTAACTTGGGATCATGAGGTCCTGTAAACAAGAAAAAAAGAAAGTCAATACATGAAAAGAAACTGAATGCTTACTTACCTGTTACACAGTTGGAGATGAATACACAGCCATTATGAAAGAATTCCAGATGCAGACAACCACATACAGCTGGATATGGACAGACTCTTGGGATCATGAAGTCCTGTGAACAAGTAAGACAAAATAGAAAGTCAATACATGAAAAGAAGCTGAATGTATACTTACCTGTTACACAGTTGCAGATGAAAAAAAGCCAGTAAGCCAGAGTTCCAGATTCAGTCAACCATATACAGTTGATGTATAGTCTCCTGGGATCATGAAGTCCTGTGAACAAGTAAGACAAAGAAAAAAGTAAATACATGAAAAGAAACTGAATGTATACTTACCTGTAACACAGTTGCAGATGAGCACACAGCCAATAAGACGAAAGATCCAGATGAAGACAATGGCAAACACTTGGAGATCGATAGCCTCTTGGGATCATGAAGTCCTGTCAACAAGTAAGACAAAGAAGAAAATCAAAACATGAAAAGAAACTGAATGTATACTTACCTGTTACACAGTTGCAGATGAATACACAGTCAGTAAGAAAGAATTCCAGATGCAGACAACCACATACAGCTGGAGATCGATAGCCTCTTGGGATCATGAAGTCCTGTAAACAAGACAAAAAGAAAGTCAATACATGAAAAGAAACTGAATGTATACGTACCTGTTACACAATTGCAGATGAATAGGAAGTAAGTTAGATTGAGTTCCAGATGCAGACAACAGCAAGCACTTGGAGATCGATAGACTCTTGGGATCATGAAGTCCTGTCAAGAAGTAAGACAAAGAAGAAAATCAAAACATGAAAAGAAACTGAATGTATACTTACCAGTTACACAGTTGCAGATGAATACACAGTCAGTAAGAAAGAATTCCAGATGCAGACAACCACATACAGCTGGAGATCGATAGCCTCTTGGGATCATGAGGTCCTGTAAACAAGACAAAAAGAAAGTCAATACATGAAAAGTAACTGAATTTATACTTACCTGTTACACTGTTGCAGATGAATACACAGTCAGTAAGAAAGAATTCCAGATGCAGACAACCACAAATAGCTGGACACGGACAGTCTCTTGGGATCATGAAGTCCTGTGAACAAGTGAGACAACGAAGAAAGTCAATACATGAAAAGAAACTGAATGTATACTTACCTGTTACAAAGTTGCAGATGAAAACAAAGCCAGTAAGAAAGAATTCCAGATGCAGACAACCACAAATAGCTGGACACGGATAGTCTCTTGGGATCATGAGGTCCTGTAAACAAGACAAAGAAGATAGTCAATACATGAAAAGAAACTGAATGTATACTTACCTGTTACACAGTTGCAGATGAATAGGAAGCAAGTTAGATTGAGTTCCAGATGCAGACAACGGCAAGCACTTGGAGATCGATAGCCTCTTGGGATCATGAAGTCCTGTCAAGAAGTAAGAAAGAAGAAAATCAAAACATGAAAACAAACTGAATGTATACTTACCTTTTATATAGTTGCAGTTGAAAAAAATCCAGTATGCCAGAGTTCCAGATTCAGACAACCATATACAGTTGATGTATAGTCTCTTGGGATCACAAGGTTCTGTGAACAAGTAAGACAAAGAAGAAAGTCAATACATGAAAAGAAACTGAATGCTTAGTTACAGATTAATAGAATTATTTGCAGATGAATAGAAAGTCAGTCAGATTGAGTTCCAGATGCAGACAACAGCAAACACTTGGAGATCAATAGCCTCTTGGGATCATGAAGTCCTGTCAAGAAGTAAGAAAGAAGAAAATCAAAACATGAAAACAAACTGAATGCTTACTTACCGATTACACAGTTGGAGATGAATACACAGCCATTATGAAAGAATTCCAGATGCAGACAACCACATACAGCTGGACATGGACAGACTCTTGGGATCATGAAGTCCTGTGAACAAGTAAGACAAAATAGAAAGTCAATACATGAAAAGAAGCTGAATGTATACTTACCTGTTACACAGTTGCAGATGAAAAAAAGCCAGTAAGCCAGAGTTCCAGATTCAGTCAACCATATACAGTTGATGTATAGTCTCCTGGGATCATGAAGTCCTGTGAACAAGTAAGACAAAGAAGAAAATCAAAACATGAAAAGAAACTGAATGTATACTTACCTGTTACACAGTTGCAGATGAATACACAGCCAATAAGACGAAAAATCCAGATGAAGACAATGGCAAACACTTGGAGATCGATAGCCTCTTGGGATCATGAAGTCCTGTCAACAAGTAAGACAAAGAAGAAAATCAAAACATGAAAAGAAACTGAATGTATACTTACCTGTTACACAGTTGCAGATGAATACACAGTCAGTTAGAAAGAATTCCAGATGCAGACAACCACATACAGCTGGACATCGATAGCCTCTTGGGATCATGAAGTCCTGTAAACAAGACAAAAAGAAAGTCAATACATGAAAAGAAACTGAATGTATACTTACCTGTTACAGAGTTGCAGATTAATACACAGCCAGAAAGAAAGAATTCCAGATGCAGACAACCACATACAGCTGGACATGGATAGCCTCTTGGGATCATGAAATCCTGTCAACAAGTAAGACAAAGAACAAAATCAAAATATGAAAAGAAAGTGAATGTATACTCACCTGTTACACAGTTAAAGATAAATAAACAGCCAATAAGAAGAAAAATCCAGATACAGACAACGGCAAACAGCTGGAGATGAACAGTCTCTTGGCATCATGAGGTCCTGTGAACAAGAAAGTCAATACATGAAAAGAAACTTAATGTTTACTTACCGGTTACACAGTTGAAGATGAATACACAGCCAGTACGACAGAGTTCCAGATGCAGACTACGGCAAAAAGTTGGAAATAGATAGTCTCTTGGTATCATGAGGGCCTGTCAACAAGTAAGACAAAGAAGAAAGTCAAAACATGGAAAGAAACTGAATGTATACTTACCTGTTACACAGTTGCAGATGAAAAAAAAGCCAGTAAGCCAGAGTTCCAGATTCAGACAACCATATACAGTTGATGTATCGTCTCTTGAGATCACGAGGTCCTGTCAACAAGTAAGACAAAGAAAATCAAAATATAAAAAGAAACTGAATGTTTACTTACCTGTTACACAGTTGCAGATGAATAGAAAGTCAGTCAGATTGAGTTCCAGATGCAGACAAGGGAGGACACCTTTCGCTGTACAATGTGCACTGTACAGTGAAAAATACGTGCACCTTACCTTACCTTGGGATCATGAGGTCCTGTAAACAAGAAAAAAAGAAAGTCAATACATGAAAAGAAACTGAATGCTTACTTACCTGTTACACAGTTGGAGATGAATACACAGCCATTATGAAAGAATTCCAGATGCAGACAACCACATACAGCTGGACATGGACAGACTCTTGGGATCATGAAGTCCTGTGAACAAGTAAGACAAAATAGAAAGTCAATACATGAAAAGAAACTGAATGTATACTTACCTGTTACACAGCTGCAGATGAATACACAGTCAGTAAGAAAGAATTCCAGATGCAGACAACCACATACAGCTGGACATCGATAGCCTCTTGGGATCATGAAGTCCTGTAAACAAGACAAAAAGAAAGTCAATACATGAAAAGAAACTGAATGTATACTTACCTGTTACAGAGTTGCAGATTAATACACAGCCAGAAAGAAAGAATTCCAGATGCAGACAACCACATACAGCTGGACATGGATAGCCTCTTGGGATCATGAAATCCTGTCAACAAGTAAGACAAAGAACAAAATCAAAATATGAAAAGAAAGTGAATGTATACTCACCTGTTACACAGTTAAAGATAAATAAACAGCCAATAAGAAGAAAAATCCAGATACAGACAACGGCAAACAGCTGGAGATGAACAGTCTCTTGGCATCATGAGGTCCTGTGAACAAAAAAGTCAATACATGAAAAGAAACTGAATGTTTACTTACCGGTTACACAGTTGAAGATGAATACACAGCCAGTACGACAGAGTTCCAGATGCAGACTACGGCAAAAAGTTGGAAATAGATAGTCTCTTGGTATCATGAGGGCCTGTCAACAAGTAAGACAAAGAAAAAAGTCAAAACATGAAAAGAAACTGAATGTATACTTACCTGTTACACAGTTGCAGATGAAAAAAAAGCTAGTAAGCCAGAGTTCCAGATGCAGATAACCATATACAGTTGATGTATCGTCTCTTGGGATCACGAGGTTCAGTGAACAAGTAAGACAAAGCAGAAAGTCAATACATGAAAAGAAACTGAATGTTTACTTACCTGTTACACAGTTGCAGATGAATACACAGCCAGTAAGAAAGAACTCCAGATACAGACAACCACATACAGATGGACATGGATAGTGTCTTACATTTACATTTACATTTACGGCATTTAGCAGACGCTCTTATCCAGAGCGACTTACAAAGTGCTTTGCTATTTACCCAAGAAAACCTCAGCTAGTTAGAATAGACTAATACAAAAGATACCTCCAAGCTTAGACATTACTAAACACAATACAATAAGGCGACCATAGAACTATTCGTCCAAGTACTCTCTGAAGAGGTGGGTCTTCAGTCTGCGTTTGAAGACAGCGAGCGACTCGGCCGTTCGGACATCCAGGGGCAGCTCGTTCCACCACTTTGGTGCCAGGACAGAAAAAAGCCTGGACGCTTGTCTTCCGCGGATTTTGAGGGACGGTGGGTCGAGCCGAGCCGTACTTGAAGCTCGAAGGGCTCTTGGTGCGGATCGGCTTTTGACCATTGCCATTAGATACGGAGGGGCTGGTCCGTTCTTGGCTTTGTAGGCCAGCGTCAGGGTTTTAAATCTGATGCGGGCAGCTACAGGAAGCCAGTGTCTTGCGATCATGAAGTCCTGTGAACAAGTAAAACAAAAAAAAAAGTAAAATCATGAAAAGAAACTGAATGCTTACTTACCGATTACATAGTTGCAGATGAAAAAAAGCCAGTAAGCTAGAGTTCCAGATTCAGACAACCATATACAGTTGATGTATAGTCTCTTGAGATCATGAGGACCTGTGAAAGGGACAAAATGAAAGTCAATACATGAAAAGAAATGGAATGTATACTTACCTGTTACACAGTTGCAGACTAATACACAGCCAGTAAGAAAGACTTTCAGATGCAGACAACCACATACAGCTGGACTTGAATATCTCTTGGGATCATGAAGTCCTGACAAAGAGTAAGACAAAAATGAAAATCAAAATATGAAAAGAAACTGAATGTATACTTACCTGTTACACAGTTGCAGATGAAAAAAAGGCCAGTAAGCCAGAGTTCCAGATGCAGACAACCATATACAGTTGATGTATAGTCTCTTGGGATCACGAGGTCCTGTGAACAAGTAAAACAATGAAGAAAGTTAATACATGAAAAGAAACGGAATGTTTACTTACCTGTTACACAGTTGCAGATGAATACACAGCAAGAAAGAAAGAATTCCAGATGCAGACAACATACAGCTGGACATGGACAGTCTCTTGGGATCATGAAGGCCTGTGAACAAGTAAGACAAAGAAGAAAGTCAATACATGAAAAGAAACTGAATGTATACTTACTTGTTACACAGTTGCAGATGAAAAAAAAAAAAAAAAAACGTAAGCCAGAGTTCCAGATTCAGACAACCATATACAGTTGATGTATAGCCTCTTGGGATCACAAAATCCTGTGAACAAGTAAGACAAAGAAGGAAGTCAATACATGAAAATAAACTGAATGCTTACTTACCGATTACACAGATGCAGATGAATAGAAAATCAGTCAGATTGAGATCCAGATGCAGACAACGGCAAACACTTGGAGATCGACAGACTCTTGGGATCATGAGGTCCTGTAAACAAGACAAAAAGAAAGTCAATACATGAAAAGAAACCGAATGTATACTTACCTGTTACACAGTTGCAGATGAATACACAGCCAATAAGACGAAAAATCCAGATGCAGACAACCACATACAGCTGGACATGGACAGTCTCTTGGGATCATGAAGTCCTGTGAACAAGTAAGACAGTGAAAATCAAAATATGAAAAGAAACTGAACGTATACTTACCTGTTACACAGTTGCAGATGAATAGAAAGACATTCAGATTGAGTTCCAGATGCAGACAACGGCAAACAGCTGGAGATGAATAGTCTTTTGGGATCATGAGGTCCTGTAAACAAGACAAAAAGAAAGTCAATACATGAAAAGAAACCGAATGTATACTTACCTGTTACACAGTTGCAGATGAATATACAGCCAATAAGATGAAAAATCCAGATGCAGATGAATAGTCTCTTGGGCTCATGAGGTCCTGTAAACAAGACAAAGAAGAAAGTCAATGCAGGAAAAGAAACTGAATGCTTACTTAGCAATTACACAGTTGCAGATGAATAGAAAGTCACAGCCAGTAAGAAAGAATTCCAGATGCAAACAACCACATACAGCTGCACATGGAAAGTGTCTTGGGATCATGAAGTCCTGTCAACAAGTAAGACAAAGAAGAAAATCAAAACATGAAAAGAAACTGAATGTATACTTACCTGTTACACAGTTGCAGATGAATACACAGTCAGTAAGAAAGAATTCCAGATGCAGACAACCACATACAGCTGGACATCGATAGCCTCTTGGGATCATGAAGTCCTGTAAACAAGACAAAAAGAAAGTAAATACATGAAAAGAAACTGAACGTATACTTACCTGTTACACAGTTGCAGATGAAAAGAAACGGAATGTATACTAACCTGTAACACAGTTGCAGATTAATACAAAGCCAAAAAGAAAAAAAAATCCAGATGCAGACAACAGCAACCAGCTGGAGATGAATACTCTCTTGGGATCATGACGTCCTGTCAACAAGTAAGACAAAGAAGAAAATCAAAATATGAAAAGAAATTGAATGTATACTTACCTATAACACAGTTGCAGATGAATACACAGCCAATAAAACATAAAATCCAGATGCAGACAACGGCAAACAGCTTGAGATGAATAGTCTCTTGGGATCATGAGTCAATAAAAAAGTCAATACATGAATAGAATCGGAATGTATACTTACCTGTTACACAGTTGCAGGTGAATAGAAAGTCAGTCAGACTGAGATCGAGATGCAGACAACGGCAAACACTTGGAGATCGATAGCCTCCTGGGATCCTGAAGTCCTGTGAACAAGACAGACAAAGAAGAAAATCAAAATACGAAAAGAAACTGAATGTACACTTACCTGTTACACAGTTGCAGATGAATACACAGCAAGAAAGAAAGAATTCCAGATGCAGACAGCCACATACACCTGGACATGGACAGACTCTTGGGATCATGAAGTACTGTGAACAAGACAAAGAAGAAAATCAAAATATGAAAAGAAACTGAATGTATACTTACCTGTTACACAGTTGCTGATAAAGAAAAGCCAGTAAGCCAGAGTTCCAGATTCAGACAACCATATACAATTGATGTATAAACTCTTGGGATCACAAGGTCCTGTGAACAAGTAAGACAAAAAAGAAAGACAATACATGAAAAGAAACTGAATGTATACTTACCTGTTACACAGTTGCAGATGAATATAAAGTCAGACAGATTGAGTTCCAGATGCAGACAACTGCAAACAGCTGGAGATGAATACTCTCTTGGGATCATGAGGTCCTGTAAACAAGATAAAAAGAAAGTCAATACATGAAAAGAAACTGAATGTATACTTACCTGTTACACTGTTGCAGATGAATACAAAGCCAATAAGATGAAAAATCCAGATGCAGATGAATATTCTCTTGGGATCATGAAGTCCTGTGAACAAGACAAAGAAGAAAATCAAAATATGAAAAGAAACTGAATGTATACTTACGTGTAACACAGTTGCAGATGAATACACACCCAATAAGACATAAAATCCAGATGCAGACAACGGCAAACAGGTGGAAATGAATAGTCTCTTGGGATCATGAGGTCCTGTAAACAAGTAAGACAAAGAAGAAAATCAAAATATGAAAAGAAACTGAATGTTTACTTACCTGTAACACAGTTGCAGATGAAAAAAATAAAGCCAGTAAGCCAGAATTCCAGATTCAGACAACCATATACAGTTGATTTATAGTCTCTTGGGATCACGAGGTACTGTGAACAAGTAAGACAAAGAAGAAAGTCAATACATGAAAAGAAACTGAATGTATACTTACCTGTAACACAGTTGCAGATGAAAAAAATAAAGCCAGTAAGCCAGAATTCCAGATTCAGACAACCATATACAGTTGATTTATAGTCTCTTGGGATCATGAGGTCCTGTAAACAAGACAAAAAAAAAGTCAATACATGAATAGAAACGGAATGTATACCTACCTGTTACACAGTTGCAGATGAAAAGAAACGGAATGTATACTTACCTGTTACACAGTTGCAGATGAATAGAAAGTCAGTAAGAAAGAATTCCAGATGCAGACAACCACATACAGCTGGACATGGACAGTCACTTGGGATCATGAAGTCCTGTGAACAAGTAAGAAAAAGAAGAAAGTCAAAACATGAAAAGAAACTGAATATATACTTACCTGTTGCACAGTTGCAGATGAATAGAAAGTCAGAAACGGAAGTCAAGAAACGGAAACGGAAGTCAAGAAACGGAATGTATACTTACCTGTTGCACAGTTGCAGATGAATAGAAAGTCAGTCAGATTGAGTTCCAGATGCAGACAACGGCAAACACTTGGAGATCTATAGCCTCTTGGGATCATGAAGTCCTGTAAACAAGACAAAAAAAGTCAATACATGAAGAGAAACGGAATGTATACTTACCTGTTACACAGTTGCAGATGAATACAAAGCCAGTAAGAAAGAATTCCAGATGCAGACAACCACATACAGCTGGACATCGATAGCCTCTTGGGATCATGAAGTCCTGTCAAGAAGTAAGACAAAGAAGAAAATCAAAACATGAAAAGAAACTGAATGTATACTTACCTTTAACACAGTTGCAGATGAATACACAGCCAATAAGACAAAAAATCCAGATGCAGATGAATAGTCTCTTGGGATCATGAGGTCCTGTAAACAAGACAAAGAAGAAAGTCAATACATGAAAAGAAACTGAATGTATACTTACCTGTTACACAGTTGCAGAAGAAAAAAAGCCAGTAAGCCAGAGTTCCAGATTCAGACAACCATATACAGTTGATGTATAGTCTCTTGGGATCACGAGGTCCTGTGAACAAGACAAAGAAGAAAGTCAATGCATGAAAAGAAGCTGAATGTATACTTACCTGTAACAAAGTTCCAAATGAATACACAACCATTAAGAAAGAATTCCAGATGCAGACAACCACAAATAGCTGGACATGGACAGTCTCTTGGGATCATGAAGTCCTGTGAACAAGTGAGACAACGAAGAAAGTCAATACATGAAAAGAAACTGAATGTATACTTACCTGTTACAAAGTTGCAGATGAATACAAAGCCAGTAAGAAAGAATTCCAGATGCAGACAACCACATCCAGCTGGACATGAATAGTCTCTTGGGATCATGAGGTCCTGTACACAAGACAAAGAAGAAAGTCAATACATGAAAAGTAACTGAATTTATACTTACCTGTTACACTGTTGCAGATGAATACACAGTCAGTAAGAAAGAATTCCAGATGCAGACAACCACATACAGCTGGACATCGATAGCCTCTTGGGATCATGAGGTCCTGTAAACAAGACAAAGAAGAAAGTCAATACATGAAAAGAAACTGAATGTATACTTACCTGTTACACAGTTGCAGATGAAAAAAAAAAGCTAGTAAGCCAGAGTTCCAGATGCAGATAACCATATACAGTTGATGCATAGTCTCTTGGGATCACGAGGTTCTGTGAACAAGTAAGACAAAGAAGAAAGTCAATACATGAAAAGAATCTGAATGCTTACTTACCGATTACACAGTTGCAGATGAATAGAAAGTCAGTCAGATTGAGATCCAGATGCAGACAACGGCAAACACTTGGAGATCGATAGCCTCTTGGGATCATGAAGTCCTGTGAACAAGTAAGACAAAGAAGAAAATCAAAATATGAAAAGAAATGGAATGTATACTTACCTGTAACACAGTTGCAGATGAATAGAAAGTTAATCAGATTGAGTTCCAGATGCAGACAATGGCAAAAAGTTGGAGATGAATAGTCTCTTGGGATCATGAGGTCCTGTAAACAAGAAAAAAAGAAAGTCAATACATGAAAAGAAACTGAATGCTTACTTACCAATTACACAGTTGGAGATGAATACACAGCCATTAAGAAAGAATTCCAGATGCAGACAACCACATACAGCTGGACATGGACAGACTCTTGGGATCATGAAGTCCTGTGAACAAGTGAGACAACGAAGAAAGTCAATACATGAAAAGAAGCTGAATTTATACTTACCTGTTACAAAGTTGCAGATGAATACAAAGCCAGTAAGCCAGAGTTCCAGATTCAGTCAACCATATACAGTTGATGTATAGTCTCCTGGGATCATGAAGTCCTGTGAACAAGTAAGACAAAGAAGAAATTCAATACATGAAAAGAAACTGATACTTACCTGTAACACAGTTGCAGATGAATACACTGTCAGTAAGAAAGAATTCCAGATGCAGACAACCACATACAGCTGGACATCGATAGCCTCTTGGGATCATGAGGTCCTGTAAACAAGACAAAAAAAAAGCCAATACATGAAAAGAAACTGAATGTATACTTACCTGTTACACAGTTGCAGTTGAAAAAAAGCCAGTAAGCCAGAGTTCCAGATTCAGACAACCATATACAGCTGGACATCGATAGCCTCTTGGGATCACGAGGTCCTGTGAATAAGTAAGACAAATAAGAAAGTCAATACATGAAAAAAAACTGAATGTATACTTACCTGTTACACAGTTGCAGATGAAAAGAAACGGTATGTATACTTACCAGTTGCACAGTTGCAGATGAATAGAAAGTCATTCAGATTGAGTTGCAGATGCAGACAACGGCAAACACTTGGAGATCTATAGCCTCTTGGGATCATGAAGTCCTGTGAACAAGTAAGACAAAGAAGAAAGTCAAAACATGAAAAGAAACTGAATGTTTACTTACCTGTAACACAGTTGCAGATGAATACACAGCCAATAAGACGAAAAATCCAGATGCAGTTGAATAGTCTCTTGGGATCAAGAGGTCCTGTGAAGAAGTAAGACAAAGAAGAAAGTCAATACATGAAAAGAAACGGAATGTATACTTACCTATAACACAGTTGCAGATGAATACACAGCCAATAAAATGTAAAATCCAGATGCAGACAACGGCAAACAGCTGGAGATGAATAGTCTCTTGGGATCATGAGGTCCTGTAAACAAGACAAAAAAAAAAGTCAATACATGAATAGAAACGGAATGTATACCCACCTGTTACACAGTTGCAGATGAAAAGAAACGGAATGTATACTTACCTGTTACACAGTTGCAGATGAATACACAGCCAGTAAGAAAGAGTTCCAGTTGCAGACAACCACATACAGCTGGACATGGACAGTCTCTTGGGATCATGAAGTCCTGTGAACAAGACAAAGAAGAAAGTCAATACATGAAAAGAAACTGAATGTATACTTACCTGTTACACAGTTGCAGATGAATACACAGTCAGTAAGAAAGAATTCCAGATGCAGACAACCACATACAGCTGGACATCGATAGCCTCTTGGGATCATGAAGTCCTGTGAACAAGACAAAAAGAAAGTCAATACATGAAAAGAAACTGAATGTATACTTACCTGTTACAAAGTTGCAGATGAATAGAAAGTCAGTCAGATTGAGTTCCAGATGTAGACAACGGCAAACACTTGGAGATCGATAGCCTCTTGGGATCATGAAGTCCTGTGAACAAGTAAGACAAAGAAGAAAGTCAATACATGAAAAGAAACTGAATGTATACTTACCTGTTACACAGTTGCAGATGAATACACAGTCAGTAAGAAAGAATTCCAGATGCAGACAACCACATACAGCTGGACATCGATAGCCTCTTGGGATCATGAAGTCCTGTGAACAAGACAAAAAGAAAGTCAATACATGAAAAGAAACTGAATGTATACTTACCTGTTACAAAGTTGCAGATGAATAGAAAGTCAGTCAGATTGAGTTCCAGATGCAGACAACGGCAAGCACTTGGAGATCGATAGCCTCTTGGGATCATGAAGTCCTTTCAAGAAGTAAGACAAAGAAGAAAATCAAAACATGAAAAGAAACTGAATGTATACTTACCTGTTACACAGTTGCAGATGAATACACAGTCAGTAAGAAAGAATTCCAGATGCAGACAACCACATACAGCTGGACATCGATAGCCTCTTGGGATCATGAAGTCCTGTAAACAAGACAAAAAGAAAGTCAATACATGAATCAGAATCAGATTCAGAATCAGAATCTCTATTTCATATGTTACACATACAAGGAATTTGTCTTGGTGAGAGCAACACGTATGACAAGTAACAAAAAAAAAAAACAAAAACAGAATATTCTTAAACTAAAGGAAAATGACACTAAACAATAAATAGGGTAGGGGATAAATTAAAAAAGTAAAAAGTACTAAGGTAAAAAAGAGCTGAAAATATATTTACAGAAAAGAACATCTGTACAGGTGTGCAAATAGTCATAGTGCAAAATAGCTGTTCAGTCCGGTTTGGTACAGTTCAGTTGTAAGTTTTGAGGTTTACAGTGGGAGGTGTCCACTGTGATTGAGGAGCACTACAGCTCTGGGGAAGAAGCTGTTAGCATGACGTGTTGTGCTGGTTTTGATGGACCGCAGTCTTCTACCTGAGGGGAGTGTCTGGAAGAGGAGGTGTCCAGGATGTGAGGGGTCAGATGTAATCTTGCCAGCCCGCTTCCTCATCCTGCTGGTGTAGATCTGCTGAAGTGATGGCAGGTTACATCCGATGATCCTCTTTGCTGTCCTGATGATGCGCTGGAGTTTGGTTCTTTCTTGTGAGGTGGAGGAACCAAACCAGATAGTTATGGAGGCTGTGATAATGGACTCGATGATCGCTGTGTAGAACTGGATCATCAGGGTCTGTGGCAGGTTGAATTTCTTGAGCTGTCTCAAGAACATCATTCTTTGTTGAGCTTTCTTGATGATGGAGATGGTGTTTTTCTCCCATTTCAAGTCTCTGGAAATGGTGGTGACCAGGAACTTGAGTGACTCCACCATTGATGCTGCAGTGTTGTTGATGTGGAGGGGGGGAAGGGTGGGTGGATTGCGTCGGACGTCCACCACCACCTCTACAGTCTTTTCTGTGTTTAGCAGCAGGTGGTTGTTGCTGCACCAGGACAACGGCAAACAGCTGGAAATGAATAGTCTCTTGGGATCATGAGGTCCTGTAAAAAAGTAAGACAAAGAAGAAAGTCAAAACATGAAAAGAAACTGAATGTATACTTACCTGTTACACAGTTGCAGATGAATACACAGTCAGTAAGAAAGAATTCCAGATGCAGACAACCACATACAGCTGGACATGGACAGTCTCTTGGGATCATGAAGTCCTGTGAATAAGTAAGACGAATAAGAAAGTCAATACATGAAAAGAAACTGAATGTATACTTACCTGTTACACAGTTGCAGATGAATAGAAAGTCAGTCAGATTGACTTCCAGATGCAGACAATGGCAAACACTTGGAGATCGATAGCCTCTTGGGATCATGAAGTCCTGTCAACAAGTAAGACAAATAAGAAAGTCAATACATGAAAAGAAACTGAATGTATACTTACCTGTTACACAGTTGCAGATGAAAAGAAACTGAATGTATACTTACCTGTTACACAGTTGCAGATGAATAGAAAGTCAGTAAGAAAGAATTCCAGATGCAGACAACCACATACAGCTGGACATCGATAGCCTCTTGGGATCATGAAGTCCGGTAAACAAGACAAAAAGAAAGTCAATACATGAAAAGAAACTGAATGTATACTTACCTGTTACACAGTTGCAGATGAATAGGAAGTAAGTTAGATTGAGTTCCAGATGTAGACAACGGCAAGCACTTGGAGATCGATAGCCTCTTGGGATCATGAAGTCCTGTCAAGAAGTAAGACAAAGAAGAAAATCAAAACATGAAAAGAAACTGAATGTATACTTACCTGTTACACAGTTGCAGATGAATACACAGTCAGTAAGAAAGAATTCCAGATGCAGACAACCACATACAGCTGGACATGGACAGTCTCTTGGGATCATGAAGTCCTGTAAAAAAGACAAAAAAAGTCAATACATGAAGAGAAACTGAATGTATACTTACCTGTTACACAGTTGCAGATGAATACAAAGCCAGTAAGAAAGAATTCCAGATGCAGACAACCACATACAGCTGGACATCGATAGCCTCTTGGGATCATGAAGTCCTGTCAAGAAGTAAGACAAAGAAGAAAATCAAAACATGAAAAGAAACTGAATGTATACTTACCTGTTACACAGTTGCAGATGAATAGAAAGTCAGTCAGATTGACTTCCAGATGCAGACAACCACATACAGCTGGACATCGATAGCCTCTTGGGATCATGAAGTCCTGTGAACAAGACAAAAAGAAAGTCAATACATGAAAATAAAACTGAATGTATACTTACCTGTTACAAAGTTGCAGATGAATAGAAAGTCAGTCAGATTGAGTTCCAGATGCAGACAACGGCAAACACTTGGAGATCGATAGCCTCTTGGGGGTCATGAAGTCCTGTGAACAAGTAAGAAAAAGAAGAAAGTCAAAACATGAAAAGAAACTGAATGTATACTTACCTGTTGCACAGTTGCAGATGAATAGAAAGTCAGAAACGGAAGTCAAGAAACGGAATGTATACTTACTTGTTGCACAGTTGCAGATGAATAGAAAGTCAGTCAGATTGAGTTCCAGATGCAGACAACGGCAAGCACTTGGAGATCGATAGCCTCTTGGGATCATGAAGTCCTGTCAAGAAGTAAGACAAAGAAGAAAATCAAAACATGAAAAGAAACTGAATGTATACTTACCTGTTACACAGTTGCAGATGAATACAAAGCCAGTAAGAAAGAATTCCAGATGCAGACAACCACATCCAGCTGGACATGAATAGTCTCTTGGGATCATGAAGTCCTGTACACAAGACAAAGAAGAAAGTCAATACATGAAAAGTAACTGAATTTATACTTACCTGTTACACTGTTGCAGATGAATACACAGTCAGTAAGAAAGAATTCCAGATGCAGACAACCACATACAGCTGGACATCGATAGCCTCTTGGGATCATGAGGTCCTGTAAACAAGACAAAGAAGAAAGTCAATACATGAAAAGAAACTGAATGTATACTTACCTGTTACACAGTTGCAGATGAAAAAAAAAGCTAGTAAGTCAGAGTTCCAGATGCAGATAACCATATACAGTTGATGCATAGTCTCTTGGGATCACGAGGTTCTGTGAACAAGTAAGACAAAGAAGAAAGTCAATACATGAAAAGAATCTGAATGCTTACTTACCGATTACACAGTTGCAGATGAATAGAAAGTCAGTCAGATTGAGATCCAGATGCAGACAACGGCAAACACTTGGAGATCGATAGCCTCTTGGGATCATGAAGTCCTGTGAACAAGTAATACAAAGAAGAAAATCAAAATATGAAAAGAAATGGAATGTATACTTACCTGTAACACAGTTGCAGATGAATAGAAAGTTAGTCAGATTGAGTTCCAGATGCAGACAATGGCAAGAAGTTGGAGATGAATAGTCTCTTGGGATCATGAGGTCCTGTAAACAAGAAAAAAAGAAAGTCAATACATGAAAAGAAACTGAATGCTTACTTACCGATTACACAGTTGGAGATGAATACACAGCCATTAAGAAAGAATTCCAGATGCAGACAACCACATACAGCTGGACATGGACAGACTCTTGGGATCATGAAGTCCTGTGAACAAGTAAGACAATATATAAAGTCAATACATGAAAAGAAGCTGAATGTATACTTACCTGTTACACAGTTGCAGATGAAAAAAAGCCAGTAAGCCAGAGTTCCAGATTCAGTCAACCATATACAGTTGATGTATAGTCTCCTGGGATCATGAAATCCTGTGAACAAGTAAGACAAAGAAAAAAGTAAATACATGAAAAGAAACTGAATGTATACTTACCTGTAACACAGTTGCAGATGAACACAGCCAATAAGATGAAAAATCCAGATGCAGACAATGGCAAACACTTGGAGATCGATAGCCTCATGGGATCATGAAGTCCTGTCAACAAGTAACAAAGAAGAAAATCCAAATATGAAAAGAAACTGAATGTATACTTACCTGTATCACAGTTGCAGATTAATACACAGCCAAGAAGATGAAAAATCCAGATGCAGACAACAGCAAACAGCTGGAGATGAATAGTCTCTTGGGATCATGAGGTCCTGTAAACAAGTATGACAAAGAAGAAAGTCAATACATGAAAAGAAACTGAATGCTTACTTACCGATTACACAGTTGCAGATGAAAAAAATAAAGCCAGTAAGCCAGAGTTCCAGATTCAGACAACCATATACAGTTGATTTATAGTCTCTTGGGATCACGAGGTACTGTGAACAAGTAAGACAAAGAAGAAAGTCAATACATGAAAAGAAGCTGAATGTATACTTACCTGTTACACAGTTGCAGATGAATACACAGCCATTAAGAAAGAATTCCAGATGCAGACAACCACATCCAGCTGGACACAGATAGTCTCTTGGGATCATGAGGTCCTGTAAAGAAGACAAAGAAGAAAGTCAATATATGAAAAGAAACTGAATGTATACTTACCTGTTACACAGTTGCAGTTGAAAAAAAGCCAGTAAGCCAGAGTTCCAGATTCAGACAACCATATACAGTTGATGTATAGTCTCTTGGGATGATGAGGTCCTGTGAACAAGTAAGACAAAGAAGAAAGTCAATACATGAAAAGAAATTGAATGTATACTTACCTGTAACACAGTTGCAGATGAAAAGAAACGGAATGTATACTTACCTGTTACAATGTTGCAGATGAATACACAGTCAGTAAGAAAGAGTACAAGATGCAGACAACCACATACAGCTGGACAAGGACAGTCTCTTGGGATCATGAAGTCCTGTGAACAAGTAAGACAAAGAAGAAAGTCAATACATGAAAAGAAACTGAATGTATACTTACCTGTTACAAAGTTGCAGATGAATACAAAGCCAGTAGGAAAGAATTCCAGATGCAGACAACCGCATACAGCTGGACATGGATAGTCTCTTGGGATCAGGAGGTCCTGTAAACAAGAGAAAGAAGAAAGTCAATACATGAAAAGAAAATGAATGTATACTTACCTGTTACACAGTTGGAGATGAAAAAAACGCCAGTAAGCCAGATTCACACAACCATATACAGTTGATGTATAGTCTCTTGGGATGATGAGGTCCTGTGAAAAAGTAAGACAAAGAAGAAAGTAAATACATGAAAAGAAACTGAATGTATACTTACCTATTGCACAGTTGCAGATGAATACACAGCCAATAAGACGAAAAATCCAGATGCAGTTGAATAGTCTCTTGGGATCACGAGGTCCTGTGAACAAGTAAGACAAAGAAGAAAGTAAATACATGAAAAGAAACTGAATGTATACTTACCTATTGCACAGTTGCAGATGAATACACAGTCAGTAAGAAAGAATTCCAGTTGCAGACAACCACATACAGCTGGACATGGACCGTCTCTTGGGATCCTGAAGTCCTGTGAATAAGTAAGACAAATAAGAAAGTCAATACATGAAAACAAACTGAATGTATACTTACCTGTTACACAGTTGCAGATGAAAAGAAACTGAATGTATACTTACCTGTAACAGTTGCAGATTAATACAAAGCCAATAAGATAAAAAATCCAGATGCAGACAACAGCAAACAGCTGGAGATGAATACTCTCTTGGGATCATGAAGTCCTGTCAACAAGTAAGACAAAGAAGAAAATCAAAATATGAAAAGAAATTGAATGTATACTTACCTATAACACAGTTGCAGATGAATACACAGCCAATAAAACGTGAAATCCAGATGCAGACAACGGCAAACAGCTGGAGATGAATAGTCTCTTGGGATCATGAGGTCCTGTAAACAAGACAAAAAAAAGTCAATACATGAATAGAAACGGAATGTATACTTACCTGTTACAAAATTGCAGATGAATACAAAGCCAGTAAGAAAGAATTCCAGATGCAGACAACCGCATACAGCTGGACATGGATAGTATCTTGGGATCAGGAGGTCCTGTAAACAAGAGAAAGAAGAAAGTCAATATATGAAAAGAAAATGAATGTATACTTACCTGTTACACAGTTGCAGATGAATAGAAAGTTAGTCAGATTGAGTTCCAGATGCAGACAACGGCAAACACTTGGAGATTGATAGCCTCTTGGGGTCATGAAGTCCTGTGAACAAGTAAGAAAAAGAAGAAAGTCAAAACATGAAAAGAAACTGAATGTATACTTACCTAATACACAGTTGCAGTTGAAAAAAAGCCAGTAAGCCAGAGTTGCAGATTAAGACAACAATATTCAGTTGATGTACAGTCTCTTGGGATCACGAGGTCCTGTGAACAAGTAAGACAAAGAAGAAAGTCAATACATGAAAAGAAACTGAATGAATACTTACCTGTAACACAGTTGCAGATGAATACACAGTCAGTAAAAAAGAATTCCAGTTGCAGACAACTACATACAGCTGGACATGGATAGTATCTTGGGATCACGAGGTCCTGTAAACAAGAGAAAGAAGAAAGTCAATACATGAAAAAAAACTGAATGTATACTTACCTATTGCACAGTTGCAGATTAATACACAGCCAATAAGACGATAAATCCAGATGCAGACAACCGCAAACAGCTGGAGATGAATACTCTCTTGGGATCATGAGGTCCTGTAAACAAGACAAAAAAAAGTCAATACATGAATAGAAACGGAATGTATACTTACCTGTTAGACAGTTGCAGATGAAAAGAAACGGAATGTATAATTACCCGTAACACAGTTGCAGGTTAATACACAGTCAGTAAGAAAGAATTCCAGATGCAGACAACCACATACAGCTGGACATCGATAGCCTCTTGGGATCATGAAGTCCTCTAAACAAGACAAAAAAAAGTCAATACATGAAAAGAGACTGAATGTATACTTACCTGTTACACAGTTGCAGATGAATACACAGCCAATAAGACGAAAAATCCAGATGCAGTTGAATAGTCTCTTGGGATCACGAGGTCCTGTGAACAAGTAAGACAAAGAAGAAAGTAAATACATGAAAAGAAACTGAATGTATACTTACCTATTGCACAGTTGCAGATGAATACACAGTCAGTAAGAAAGAATTCCAGTTGCAGACAACCACATACAGCTGGACATGGACCGTCTCTTGGGATCCTGAAGTCCTGTCAACAAGTAAGACAAAGAAGAAAATCAAAATATGAAAAGAAATTGAATGTATACTTACCTATAACACAGTTGCAGATGAATACACAGCCAATAAAACGTAAAATCCAGATGCAGACAACGGCAAACAGCTGGAGATGAATAGTCTCTTGGGATCATGAGGTCCTGTAAACAAGACAAAAAAAAGTCAATACATGAATAGAAACGGAATGTATACTTACCTGTTACACAGTTGCAGATGAATAGAAAGTCAGATTGAGATCCAGATGCAGACAACGGCAAACAGCTGGAGATGAATAGTCTCTTGGGATCATGAGGTAAGAAAGAATTCCAGATGCAGACAACCACATACAGCTAGACATGGATAGTCTCTTTGGATCATGAAGTCTTGTGAACAAGTAAGACAAAGAAGAAAATTAAAATATAAAAACAAACTGAATGTATACTTACCTGTAACACAGTTGCAGATTAATACACAGCCAATAAGATGAAAAATCCAGATGCAGACAACAGAACACAGCTGGAGATGAATAGTCTCTTGGGATCATGAGGTCCTGTAAACAAGTATGACAAAGACGAAAGTCAATACATGAAAAGAAACTGAATGTATACTTACTTGTTACACAGTTGCAGATGAATACACAGTCAGTAAGAAAGAATTCCAGTTGCAGACAACCACATACAGCTGGACATGGACAGACTCTTGGGATCATGAAGTCCTGTGAATAAGTAAGACAAATAAGAAAGTCAATACATGAAAAGAAGCTGAATGCTTACTTACCGATTACACAGTTGCAGATGAAAAAAATAAAGCCAGTAAGCCAGAGTTCCAGATTCAGACAACCATATACAGTTGATTTATAGTCTCTTGGGATCACGAGGTACTGTGAACAAGTAAGACAAAGAAGAAAGTCAATACATGAAAAGAAGCTGAATGTATACTTACCTGTTACACAGTTGCAGATGAGTACACAGTCAGTAAGAAAGAATTCCAGATGCAGACAACATACAGCTGGACATGGACAGTCTCTTGGGATCATGAAGTCCTGTGAACAAGTGAGACAACGAAGAAAGTCAATACATGAAAAGAAACTGAATGTATACTTACCTGTTACACAGTTGCAGATGAGTACACAGTCAGTAAGAAAGAATTCCAGATGCAGACAACCACATCCAGCTGGACACGGATAGTCTCTTGGGATCATGAGGTCCTGTAAACAAGACAAAGAAGAAAGTCAATACATGAAAAGAAACTGAATGTATACTTACCTGTTACACAGTTGCAGATGAATAGGAAGTAAGTTAGATTGAGGTCCAGATTCAGACAACGGCAAACAACTGGAGATCGATAGCCTGTTGGGATCATGAATTCCTGTCAAGAAGTAAGACAAAGAAGAAAATAAAAACATGAAAACAAACTGAATGTATACTTACTTGTTACACAGTTGCAGATGAATACACAGTCAGTAAGAAAGAATTCCAGTTGCAGACAACCACATACAGCTGGACATGGACAGACTCTTGGGATCATGAAGTCCTGTGAATAAGTAAGACAAATAAGAAAGTCAATACATGAATAGAAACTGAATGTATACTTACCTGTTACACAGTTGCAGATGAAAAGAAACGGAATGTATACTTACCTGTTGCACAGTTGCAGATGAATACACAGTCAGTAAGAAAGAATTCCAGTTACAGACAAATACATACAGCTGGAAATGGACAGTCTCTTGGGATCAAGAAGTCCTGTCAACAAGTAAGACAAAGAAGAAAATCAAAAGATGAAAAGAAACTGAATGTATACTTACCTGTTGCACAGTTGCAGATGAATAGAAAGTCAGTCAGATTGAGTTCCAGATGCAGACAACGACAAACACTTGGAGATCGATAGCCTCTTGGGGTCATGAAGTCCTGTGAACAAGTAAGAAAAAGAAGAAAGTCAAAACATGAAAAGAAACTGAATGTTTACTTACCTGTTACACAGTTGCCGATGAAAAGAAACGGAATGTATACTTACCTGTTACACAGTTGCAGATGAATACACAGCCAGTAAGCCAGAGTTCCAGATTCAGACAACCATATACAGTTGATTTATAGTCTCTTGGGATCACGAGGTACTGTGAACAAGTAAGACAAAGAAGAAAGTCAATACATGAAAAGAAGCTGAATGTATACTTACCTGTTACACAGTTGCAGATGAGTACACAGTCAGTAAGAAAGAATTCCAGATGCAGACAACATACAGCTGGACATGGACAGTCTCTTGGGATCATGAAGTCCTGTGAACAAGTGAGACAACGAAGAAAGTCAATACATGAAAAGAAACTGAATGTATACTTACCTGTTACACAGTTGCAGATGAGTACACAGTCAGTAAGAAAGAATTCCAGATGCAGACAACCACATCCAGCTGGACACGGATAGTCTCTTGGGATCATGAGGTCCTGTAAACAAGACAAAGAAGAAAGTCAATACATGAAAAGAAACTGAATGTATACTTACCTGTTACACAGTTGCAGATGAATACACAGCCAGTAAGAAAGAGTTCCAGATGCAGACAACCACATACAGCTGGACAAGGACAATCTCTTGGGATCATGAAGTCCTGTGAACAAGCAAGACAAAGAAGAAAGTCAATACATGGAAAGAAACTAAAATGTATACTTACCTGTTACACAGTTGCAGATGAATAGAAAGTCAGTCAGATTGAGTTCCAGATGCAGACAACGGCAAACAACTGGAGATCGATAGCCTGTTGGGATCATGAATTCCTGTCAACAAGTAAGACAAAGAAGAAAATCAAAACATGAAAACAAACTGAATGTATCCTTACTTGTTACACAGTTGCAGATGAATACACAATCAGTAAGAAAGAATTCCAGTTGCAGACAACCACATACAGCTGGACATGGACAGACTCTTGGGATCATGAAGTCCTGTGAATAAGTAAGACAAATAAGAAAGTCAAAACATGAAAAGAAACTGAATGTTTACTTAACTGTAACACAGTTGCAGATGAATACACAGCCAATAAAACGTAAAATCCAGATGCAGACAACGGCAAACAGCTGGAGATGAATAGTCTCTTGGGATCATGAGGTCCACTGAACAAGTAAGACAAAGAAAAAAGTCAATACATGAAAAGAAACTGAATGTATACTTACCTGTTACAAAGTTGCAGATTAATACAAAGCCAGTAAGAAAGAGTTCCAGATGCAGACAACCACATACAGCTGGACAAGGACAGTCTCTTGGGATCATGAAGTCCTGTGAACAAGTAAGACAAAGAAGAAAGTCAATACATGGAAAGAAACTAAATGTATACTTACCTGTTACAAAGTTGCAGAAGAATGCATCTGGAATTCTTTCTTACTGGATTTGTAGACAACCACATCCACCTGGACAGGGATAGTCTCTTGGGATCATGAGGTCCTGTAAACAAGACAAAGAAAAAAGTCAATACATGAAAAGAAACCGAATGTATACTTACCTGTTACACAGTTGCAGATGAATAGAAAGTCAGTCAGATTGAGTTCCAGATGCAGACAACGGCAAACACTTGGAGATCTATAGCCTCTTGGGGTCATGAAGTCCTGTGAACAAGTAAGAAAAAGAAGAAAGTCAAAACATGAAAAGAAACTGAATGTATACTTACCTGTTGCACAGTTGCAGATGAATAGAACGTCAGTCACATTGAGTTCCAGATGCAGACAACGGCAAACACTTGGAGATCTATAGCCTCTTGGGATCATGAAGTCCTGTCAACAAGTAAGACAAAGAAGAAAGTCAATACATGAAAAGAAACTGAATGTATACTTACCTGTTACACAGTTGCAGATGAATACACAGCCATTAAGAAAGAATTCCAGATGCAGACAACCACAAATAGCTGGACATGGACAGTCTCTTGGGATCATGAAGTCCTGTGAACAAGTGAGACAACGAAGAAAGTCAATACATGAAAAGAAACTGAATGTATACTTACCTGTTACACAGTTGCAGATGAATACACAGCCATTAAGAAAGAATTCCAGATGCAGACAACCACATACAGCTGTTCAAGGACAGTCTCTTGGGATCATGAAGTCCTGTGAACAAGTCAATACATAAAAAAAACTGAATGTATACTTACCTGTTACAAAGTTGCAGATGAATACAAAGCCAGTAAGAAAGAATTCCAGATGCAGACAACCACATCCAGCTGGACAAGGACAGTCTCTTGGGATCATGAGGTCCTGTAAACAAGACAAAGAAGAAAGTCAATACATGAAAAGAAACTGAATGTATACTTACCTGTTACACAGTTGCAGATGAATAGAAAGTCAGTCAGATTGAGTTCCAGATGCAGACAACGGCAAACACTTGGAGATCGATAGCCTCTTGGGATCATGAAGTCCTGTCAACAAGTAAGACAAAAAAGAAAATCAAAATATGAAAAGAATCTGAATGTTTACTTACCTGTAACACAGTTGCAGATGAATACAAAGCCAATAAGACGAAAAATCCAGATGCAGATGAATAGTCTCTTGGCATAATGAGGTCCTGTAAACAAGACAAAGAAGAAAGTCAATACATGAAAAGAAACTGAATGCTTACTTACCTACTACACAGTTGCAGATGAATAGAAAGTCAGTCAGATTGAGATCCAGACGCAGACAACGGCAAACACTTTGTCTTGCTTGTTGACAGGACTTCATGATCCCAAGAGGCTATCGATCTCAAAGTGTTTGCCGTTGTCTGCGTCTGGATCTCAATCTGACTGACTTTCTATTCATCTGCAACTGTGTAACAGGTAAGTAAGCATTCAGTTTCTTTTCATATTTTGATTTTCTTCTTTGTCTTACTTGTTGACAGGACTTCATGATCCCAAGAGGCTATCGATCTCAAAGAAGAAAATCTAAATATGAAAAGAAACTGAATGTATACTTACCTGTTACACAGTTGCAGATGAATACACAGCCATTAAGAAAGAATTCCAGATGCATATGAAGAGCAAGTTAGTTGATTGAGAAACATCCAACTAAGAAAAACGCATTTTTAGCTAAACAAAAAAACAAAACACTTTTCGGTTGAGAGTCATATCTCATATGAAGACATATTAGAAAAGCCTATTATCTTTTGAAAATAACAAAATCTGACATGTGTGACTGTCATTGTAAGGCCAAGTAGGAAGGCATTAAGAATCAGTCCAAAAAATAATTATATCAGACAAAGTATTTATGAGTGTAGGACTTACAGGTCTGATATGATGGAGTTACAGCAAAGGATTAAACATTTTTAATCAATAATAAGGCCAGTGAATGTCAGTTTTCTTGGCTGGGTATTTTCACAGCTGCTGTATCTTGTTTGGTGTTTCTGGGCTTTACAGCTCTTTATGTCAAGTGTAAACAGATCCAAAGTGTCATTCTCAGTGCTGATTACATCTGAAATTAACCATAAACCAGAGGTGAGTGGCTAGCAACAGGGTAATGCAGCTCAACACATGTTTCAGTTTACTACACACCCATGTCGCCTCTCCAAAGTCACAGTGATTCTAAAGTCACTCAATACAAAGCACTTAAAAACCAAACCATAAAACACTGCTTAAATCACAAATACATTAATAAAGACTTTGAGCCCATTTCCCTGAAACGGTTCACCCATTAAAGATAATAGACAAAGAAGGTTGGGAGCAGGTGGCTAGTGTTTTCTTACCTGACTGGTGTGACTGGGTAGGGCCAGTAAGTCCTGGCATAGCACCTTCTCTATGTTCCTGGAGAGTACAACAGATCCCAGTCAGCACATGTGAAGCCTTTCTCGGTGGTAAAGGACCAGACATCAAACCTGCAATCAGCAGTGGAGTGCAAAAAGTCTGCAGAATGGCTTGCTCCCTCATCGGTAGGTAAGCAAGTGGCCCAGAGACGACAATCCTGGCGTCTGTCTTCTTTCAAACTGTGTCTTGAATCTAGTGCACTAGTGGCACCGTGACACTGTGGCATTACCCTTTGGGCCCTATATTTAAGAGTGTCTTACAATAAAATTTTCAACAGTGAGAACGCCGCCCTTAGTAGTTGTCCTCGTTGCTGGAGCATGCAGAGCCATAGACAAACTGCTGAAGACATTTAATTGGTTAGAGAGGTGAAAACCAGCTGTGGGGGTGTAGAAAACCTCTGTTTTCCATGGTCAAGATGATGCTTGCAGGGCTGCTCCATGGCCACCATTGTCTTTGAAGAAAAAAACACAGAGGTTAGTTAGTTAGTAAAGCAAAGTAATGTAAAGTAACACACATAGTGTATTCCAAGATTAAAACTGGCTAAGATAAACAATCAATAGCTATCAGCTGGGATACAGACAGACAGAAAGAGCATTGTGGATGGATGGAGAGAGAAAAGAGTTGTAAGGGAACAAGACAGGAAAACAAACCCCAGAAACTTACTAAACTCTGTTAACATGGCTGCACCTAATCTCACCCCCAATACCCAACTTCACCACTTTCACCATTGGTACTATTTTCATATGTTTCTAAGACTAGAACAAGCTGAATTTAAAAGAACAGGTCATGTGTTTGTACATCCAAGCACATTTTCACTAGAGTTTGGGGAGCTCAGTCAAGTTAGTTTGATATTGGATCTGCAGATATTTACTTCTCACCTGCTCTCACTCACAATGTCCTAACATCTCTGACATGATTTTTTTAAACAATAGAGAACAGATAAACTGCAATCACTAAATATTCTTCTCAAAATGAAAAGACTGGAAATGTTGAGGAAATATAATCAAAATAGCCAGAATTCTTGCAGCAGGTGCCGTAGATGGTAAAAGAACGTCTATAAAGTGTGGATACCGAAAACTCTCACAGAGATAAGGAGCTGCTGGTGTTAGTTAAAAAGACAGTCAAACCTACTGAAGAACAGAGACTAAATAAAAATCAATGACTAACCTTAACTTCCTCACTTTTAAGGAATGGATATATTTTAGCACTTTAGACAATATAAACATGCATGTAGCACATTTTTATAACGAATAAATCATTACTGTGACACTGTCATAAAATATGCCTATTTGAACCATTTTTAAATAATATTGTTCCAGTAAAACATCCATATAGCTTACACATCCAAAGTCAGCTGTAGTGTACAGAGACACATCTGATAAATATACTACAACCCTTAGAATAGCCAGATTACAATTTGCTAACAAATGCTTAAGAGATCCTGGAGAATTCTGGAGAAAGGTCTTGTGGACAAATGAGACTAGGATTAACCTATATCAGAGTGATGGAAAGACAGAAATTGTGGATTGCTCACTCGCGCTTCAAGGGAGGTAAAATTTAGTTTGCACTCACCCTCTTATTAACGGTACATACTTGGAGCCCATAGGAACCATCCAAAACATAGGTGTTGGAAAGCTCCCACAAAGGTGTTTGTACTTCAGAAATCTTTCTTTCTGAAGTCATTTTATAATCCTGGGTGTTTCCTTGTGAAAGTAAAGTCTGAACTGTGCAAGTCCTCAGTTTGAGTTGCTGAGAGTCAATTTAGGAGTGATCCCTTTATCCTACAGAGTGCTCTGTGTGTAAGTTTATTCTAATGTCCATATGAAAGCACAAAACCTCATGAATAAAAACATACACAAGGCTTGGCTGAACATATAAGGAAACGTACAACTTACTTAGAACCTATAGTTCCATCAGTAATCTTCATTACAGTGAAGTTAGCCACAGCTAAACCTTTGCTAAAGCATGGTTCTCTCCTTTTGGCTTGTAACCTGGCCTACTTCCAATATACTGCCACATAGTGGATGGAGTAGGAATTACCATGTAAAATGCCATCTGTTGCAACAATGGAGTCACATGGGTATCAGCTATGGCTTCAAGTTGTAGGACTTTTTATGGCATTATAGACAATAGGCAAGTGGCTTAAAGGTCCAACCACAACAGGCCCAATGAGACATAAAGAACCAGCACAACAGGCCCAGTGAGACTAGGGATGCACCTATCAGATATTAGGATCGGATATGTGTCCCTATATTAACAACAACCCCTTTTGGTCTCACTGACTTAATATTTCAGAATTACTTATTTTAGTGACAAATAAATAGCAATTTAATACATTCATATCTGTGTGTTAATTTGTTGTATTTTATTTTACAAACATGGTGAGGTAAACAGTTTATTTTTTTAACAATGTATCGGATCAATATTGTGTATCGATCGATAAGTTTATGTATTGGTATAGAAACTGAACAATGTTGGTGCATCATTAAATGTAACATATAGGAAACAGTGTGTCTTTGACAACTTCCCTAGTTAATAGAATATGCCTACATTGATAAATCCCCATACGTTTCACCCTGATTGGTGAATGTTTAGCCTTTCAAATGCATGCTTGAATGTGATTGGCTAATGGCAACCACAATAATTGACATGTCAAGTCTTCTGGACAGACAGTATTATAGAATAGGCTAAAGACGCAGTATGTAAAATTGCAGCTTGACTGGCTGTATGGTTTCTGAGAAACAGTTACGTACCACTGACCTCACCCTGCTCTGCTCACTGAGAGACAGGTAATCAGTCACACAAGTCATGTCAGACTTACTATTCAAACGTGCTGTATGTAGCTGTTACTTAATATCTGTCCGTGTCTCTTTGGATTAGGACAGAGTCATCACCACAGGCCCTCTCCTGCATTTTATCCACCGACTTGATGATCTGGTCTTAAAAACTGCTGAAGGTATACAAACTGTCCTCCTAGAACAGCTGCAGCTTTGCTTGGTCTGCCACTCAGAAGATCCAAATTTCATCAAGATGTCTGATGTAAGCCTGTACCTTTTTGTGATGTAAAACTGTGGTGCATGTATAGATTTTAACATGTATTTGTGATGCAATAAGCTGTTTTATTAATTGCTTAAACTATAGAGGAGCATTATTGGGCTAATGAGCATTATGAGCTAAATAGTTTAATTGTCACTTTAACAGGTAAGGACACCAGTTTCTCTCAAAGTTAGCTTAAGTTTTACCTATAAAAAAGGTAACTTTGATTAAAAACAAAATAATAATACTGTCTTGCAGACATCTGATTGATGTCATTTATGGCTGATTTACCGTTACAGTAACTTGATCACAATATTCTGCAAAATAAAATGTAGTAGTTTACTATAGCTCCACTGAATATTGGTTTTGTTTGTTGGTTTTATTTGGTTTCCTAAGAGGAATCTGTAACAGGAACAGGTCATTGTAATTTTATGTGTTACCCAGGTTTTAAATGTTCAGAACATTAAAATCAGACTGCAAAGCAAAGCAAAAAAAACAATAAATAAATAAAAGCAAAAAAACTTTTAAAAATAATACAACGTGAATAAACTGCTCAAAACAGCCATTAAAGCAGATAGAAAATGACTTACTGATAAGTAAGGTAAATAAAACGAGCCTTAAATGACAGCCAATAGCTTGTTGCCAAGACTGGTCTGCGTCAGAGACGGCCAATCAGCGCTCAGGGGGGCGTTACCTCGGCTCCTCCGCTAGAGACGTGCTGTGGATCAGAAAAAAGGTGAGAACGGCGGAGTGAAACACGATGGAAAGTTTTATTAAACTTTGTTTCATAAAATCGCTCATAAAGGTGAACGTTGAGAAGTACGACTGAAACGACGATTTGGATTTAGTCTGCATTTGATTTTGTGAGTGTAATAGGTGAAGCTTTTGGTGCAAATAGTTCAAAAGATTAAAAAGAAAAGCCTGTAGAGTTGAGGCTAACATGCTTAGGGGTCAAGGGGTCATGAGCGAGTGGGCAGTGCTGGCCACCATTTCATGCTGCTAATGAGAGTTTTATATTGAAAGAGGGAAGAAAAAATTGCTTTACTTTGTAAATGTAGTATTATGTGTATCTATTAAGGCGCTGTTTTTGGGAACAGGTCAGTTTTTTCTGGGTGTAATTTTACTCTACTCTGCAATCTGGCTGCACCTGCGTGAACACTCTGCAGCAGTAGTGGCGTGGTGGCGCTGTAAAGTAATCAGTACAGTGCACCGGGGAAGATGCCGCCAAAATTCTGCGTGCTGTGAGCTGCAGATAAAAGTCTTACCACACAGTGCGTCTCACCTGTGGAGCTGTGTCTCTAAAAGCAGCTCAGAACTCAAAGCTAACTTCAGGTTCGCCTGTATCAGGGTTGAGTGCAGAAACAGTCCTAAAGCTTCCTCTGTGAAACTGATACTGCAGCACGCACACTGTTTCCTCTCCCGAGGCCCCGTCTCAAATCAGTCCCTCTTCACTATGTAGTGCACTTTATGGGTCATATAAAAATAGCAGCATCTCCACCAAACAGAGCATGATATGTGTGATCAAGTCATTTCTACTCAGCAGTCGGTTCTACAATTTCCTATTTAGGCTCTCAGAATCATCAGAGACACTTTTCACCTCAAAAGGCACTTGGTGGTCAGTTTGAAGACACTAACCTGTGTGCTGTCCACACCAAAAGAATCACCCTTCTGCTTAAACACCTCCAGCTGGTCGGCAGAGAGCGCACAAACCAGGGCAGTGACTTTTACTTTTTATTTGATTTTGATAGTTAAATCACTTAGGAGCTCGCTGAAGTAATGCTAATGTACCAACAGCTGTGCTAGCTAGCTAGGTTAGCAAGTGCTGCTTTCTCAATAAAGCTGTACAGGAAGATCATGGTCATCTTAGCTCCTTTTATTTGAAACAGATTTAGAAGGCATATTAATAATAGAAGCACTTTATAATTGTGTAATTGCATACTGTAGTTCATCTGTTTCTCTGCATACTTTCACCCTGTTCTTCAGTGGTGAGGACCACCACAGAGCAGGTATTCTGTGGGAGGTGAGCTTTTTATAGCACTGCAGTGTTAAATGTCTGGACGAGTCCAGAACAAATGTGTAAACTGCTCGTTTGGAGCGATAAAAGCAACATTCCTGCAACATCCTCAAATCTGAATGTCCAGATCACTTTTCAGAGGTTTTGATGGCCGATTCTAAAGTCGTGATGAGCGGCAAGTTAGCATGGTGACATTCGTCAAAGTGGTACGTGCCAGTGGATGGCATTTTCGGATGGTGCAGTGGCCACTTCCTAGTGCCAGATGCTGATTAGGAACTGAACCCCCTTTCAAAATGTGCCTGAGCTCTTTACCTACTGGATAGGCTTGACTATCCAGGAGTGGCTAAATGTTTACATAAGATACAACTGATTTTGTTAGATGAACAGAATTACTGACACATTTGATTCATTTTGTTGCTCTTGGCGTGCAGGTATCCCACCAATGCAGAGTAATAATTTTATTCTTTTATTATTGTTGATCACAGAAGAGTAGTTGGTGTAATATTGGTGGGGAGATTTGAGTAATTCTCTTGTTTTGGTTGAGACTGAGAACTTGTGTCTTTGCTAAAGGAATGCATTGTTGGAGAGGATGCTACGCCTGAGGCCCACGTTAAGGTGTTGCGTGAAAAGTACAGGACGACACAACCTGATTTAATGATCGTGAAGGACCACATGAAGACTTTTGCATTGGCAGCATGGAGAAAGGGGTTTGGCCATTGAAAATGTATACTTGTGTCTTTAATAGTCTATTATAAGATATTTTTGGCTATTCAAGGTTTTTACTCTTCACTACTGCCTTCATCACTACACTTTATTGCAACTATATAATGAAACTTTCGTGTATTTTCTGCTTTTATCTTACAGTTGTATGATGAGTTCAATGCCATCCATCCTTTAATGGTGTATGTTTGTCACTGCTTCACCTGAAACAATGCTGGGAGTTTAGCTCTAAAGGCCTCCTAGGTGATCTTCAAGAGATGCTCGTCAAAAGTGTAAGCACACAATTTTTTTATCTTTACCAGCAGACCTACAGACCTACTCTTAATTTCATTGATACTCTCAGACATGTACAGTTTCAGGAAAAGGTGCTTCAGTGTGTATCTAATATTACACTAAATGATGTTTAGTATTCCCTTGATGTTTGTGTAATGGGCCATCTGCATAGTAAAGTGATTTCATTGTGGAAGATCTTACTTACTAAACTTGGACACTCTGTGGGTTCTGTGTGGTAAAATGTTGCTTCTGGTTTCTGGTGGGTGCTTTTCTTTTTAATAAGGCTTAATTTTCTCTGGAGTATAAATGTAACCATTTGATATGGATTCTTTGAGTATGGCATACATTTAGCCATGTTAGGATGATTTTTTTTTTTAGCTGGTATAATAAAACCTTTTTTGCTTTATTTCATTGTTTTGTTTGCTGTGAGTGCCACATTTGAATAGTATTGAGTCTAATTGTTTTTGTTTGTTTGATGCTCTTTCAATTAATGCTAAAGTTGTGTATGTTTACTACTAAATAAACAGCATAGACAAACATTGTGAACATGTGTGGATATTTCAGGTACACTTTAGTCACACTAGGGTCCAGAGTGGCTTGTCACTGGGGTAGTGCCTCTAAAAGCACTGGTTGGTACCTTTTGAAAAGGGGATACAGTTGTACCATAATTTAAAGGTACATTTTAGCCTCATAGGGTTCTACAGAAGCACGAAGCCTTGGTGTAGTCATGGATGATCAGTTATCGTTCTCAAGTCATGTTGCAAACATAACTCGGTCCTGCAGATTTCTTCTGTACAACATCAGGAGAATTCGACCCTTCCTCTCTAGAGAGGCCGCCCAGGTGCTTGTTCAGTCTCTCGTCACTTCCAGACTTGATTACTGCAACTCTCTTCTGGCTGGTCTCCCTCTGCGCACCATCAGGCCCCTGCAGCTCATCCAGAATGCAGCGGCACGGGTCGTCTTCAATGTCCCTAAATTCAGCCATGTCACTCCACTGCTGCGTTCTCTCCACTGGCTTCCTGTAGCTGCCCGCATCAGATTCAAAACCCTGACGCTGGCCTACAAAGCCAAGACTGGACCAGCCCCTCCGTACTTGATGGCAATGGTCAAAAGCCGGTCTGCACCAAGAGCCCTTCGAGCTTCAAGTACGGCTCGGCTCGACCCGCCATCCCTCAAAATCCGCGGAAGACAAGCGTCCAGACTTTTTTCTGTCCTGGCACCAAAGTGGTGGAACGAGCTTCCCCTGGGTGTCCGAACGGCCGAGTCGCTCGCTGTCTTCAAACGCAGACTGAAGACCCACCTCTTCAGAGAGTACTTGGGCGAATAGAGTACTATGGTCGCCTTATTGTATTGTGTTTAGTAATGTCTAAGCTTAGAGGTATCTTTGAATTATTAGTCTATTCTAACTAGCTAAGGTTTCTTTCTTGGGTAAATAGCAAAGCACTTTGTAAGTCGCTCTGGATAAGAGCGTCTGCTAAATGCCGTAAATGTAAATGTAAATGTAACAGTCTAACAGTGGATTAGGGCTGCCCGTGGTGATTGTGTGGCTTTAAGCAGATGTGAAGGACGATTCACCACAAGAATACAGCCAAACACTTTCAGGTAAGTTCCAGTGGTATGTAATGTTGAATTTGTGTAGAAATCAAAAGAGAGTACACGCAACAAAAACAAAAAATAGACGAGCTAGATAGTACACTCTTTGTACAACAAGGCCTCAGCTGCCTTCATCTGAGGGCTGCAAAGCCTCACGCACGTCTACTATTGCTTCAGCCTACTCCGTGCAAGCTGAACCCCCTTATTGCCTCCTACACAGCCCTTTTAAGATGTATGCTGAAATTGATCCAACTCGCACAAAACATTAAAGTATGAGAAGTCAGTAAAAGAATAACCGTAAAGTTAAGCTAGCTGTAATCAAGGAAACACCTGCATTTAGTTCTCCTTCCATTAAAGCAAGATTATACAAATTTAGGCTTTGGTGATAATGATTTAGTACCACAGTGAAGTTGTAAAGTAAACCAGAAATAAACCCATATAAATAAGCAAACAAGAGCATGTCATCATTATTATGGCTTAGTACTAAAGTAAAGCAGATGATTGCATGACAGAACAGCACTGACCACAGAATACCTCAAAATGGCCGTTAACTCTTCATCTAAGGTGTGTTTTGAGTTGAATTTAGTAAAAACAAGTCTTTCTGAATGTGTGTTTACACACATTTGATGGGACAGTGCAACACTGCTGAAAGTTAATCCTGCTTTTCTGAACACTATTTAATGTTTGTGTTTTATCATGTGCTGATCATTATAACAGTGAGGCACACAGGAACTTTCACTGTCACTATGGCTAATTTACACTTTGCCATTTAGGCCAGTAAGATGCTTTAAAGAAGTATTTTGTAGACATATGTATATGTGTGTCTGCAGGTGTGGAGGTCCATGGTATAACATGTGAATTTGCACAACCAGTTCTACTCAGCGCTCAACCACGACTGATCGTCTTGTTCAGCAGTGGCACTTCGAGAGATGCCTGGGACTTACGATCGCCAAGTATGGGATTTACTGCCATTTTTACTGCCAATATTGAACATGTTTGTGTGGATGTTTCAGAGTATTGCAGCACAAAAACAAAGTAGTAAGCTGACTTAAAATAGAGCAACTCCAACAAAGGTGCAGAGTTAAATTGAGAGGAACATAAGTTGATGCAGTAGATTAAAATGTTTGTGCATGTATCATTGTTGGGAAGGCCTAGCCTGCAGTGAAGTGCCAGAATAGTGACTGGAATGGGCGTCACTGTCTTGTTGGATGCACATGTGCATAAATCTTCCATAAATGTACACTGACCAGCCATTTCTTTTCACCACTGTGTTTGATCCAGTTGTACCAGAGAGTTGCACGGCCCCTAACTTTTTATCTCTAGGGGTCAACCTAACCAAACACAAAAGAGCCTGTCACTATCAAAAGTCTTCAACCTTGATTGTGGTTAAAGCATAGTTACAGCACAGTGCTCATGTGTCTGAGACTCGTGAATTAATTAGGCAGTTGAGAATGTTGGCAGTCCCAAAAACTTGGCCCTGCCATCTATGGATGCTTAAAGATGCTTCCTCTCCACCTGCGCTGAGATGCCTTCAAGACCTGCAATGCAAAACCCACTGGTGTGAAAATATCAATTATTATAGTGCAAGCAAGTAATAAATTAAATAAACTTGATGTGTATTCCAGGATTTCACATAATTGTGTTATATCTGACAACTGTGTTAAGATATACTTTTAAATTACGAAACAGTATGATCAATATTTTGATTATCATATAGTTTTGAATTTCAACTTGTCAGATTCTCTTCTGTCCACAGGTCTTGATTATTCAGGAGTGGCTACGAAATGTATTAATGAGGCTCTGACCAACCTCATCCACAGTTCTTGTTGAGTCCACTTTTTCACACTTCTTGTGATACCACTTACAGTGCCCATTGCAATCACCTGCCCAGATTTTTTTCTGTCCACAGCCCTCTATGATTCTGAAGTGGCTATGAAGTTCATTAATGAGGCGATCACCATCTTCATTCACAGATCTTGGTGAGTCCACTTCATCACACTTGTTTTATGCTGTTTACAGAGCCCATGACATAGTTTGTCCAAAGTAGCTTATTTACACAGCCCTCAATGATTCAACTTCATTAATGAGGCTGTTACCAACCTCATTCACAGTTTTTGGTCCACTTGGTCCACTTGGTCCACTTTATCACGTTCCATTTCCTTTCGTTTATGGTACCATTTACAATTGAGTGGACTGATGCTCTTGTGTGCTCTAGATATTTTGGAAATTGCTAAACCACTTTATCCACAGTTGTTGGTGAGTCCACTTCATCACAGTCCCTGATGGACTGCTTACAGTGCCCATTACAATCGACTGCCCAGATTCTCTTTTGTCCACAGCCCTTTTTGATTCAGAAGTGGCTACGAACTTCATATATGAGGCTTTCGCCAACATCGTCCACTGTTCTTGGTACAATCGCCTGCCCAGATTCTCTTCTGTCCACAGTGTTACTGTTACATTCAAGACATAGGTGATCCTGTGATCCAGTATTGCATATTTGATACTGTTAGTGCTGCCATCTGGTGGCCTGTTTCTTGTTGTTTTTGTTTTTCTCTCTCTCCCTCTCCTGGTGAAACGACTGATTGGAAACAGCTGATCTCAATGCGTGTGCTGGTTGGCTGCAGTGTCTGAGCTTTGTCATTGAAATGTTGCCATTGGCGTTTATCTAGTCGCCCGTGGCGTTCTCACCATGTGGCCAAAGGTGGTTGTGATTGAGGCTGTTCAAGATATATAACATGACAATTCACAGTTTGATGTATGTGGATCTATTGTAGCCTACTGTTTTCTGTGTCATTATGTACTTGTTGATGTCCAAGTGGTTTAATCATAGTCATGTTTGTAGTGGTGAGTGCCATTTACTATTTTAATTTCATTTATTATTTTTCATTTATTATTCTTTTGCTTCATGTTGGGGAGGCAGGTAAGGCCATTGTATTTTGTTTTATTATTTTGTAGTTAGGTTAGTTAGTAAGGAGGGATGTCATGTGTGTCTGTAATTTTGGCCTTTGCTCACCCTGATGCTATATGATGTTGACTGTGGTCTTGATATGTTTGCCTATAATACTACATTTTCATTTGAGCATTAAATCTGTTTCTTTATGGTTTGTTTATCTCCTCAAGCCCTAAACTAGTTTTTTTTTATGAAATGGTTTAATAAACTGGGCTGTAAGATTACTCAAAAATTGACTAACTTTACAAGACTTTAACAAAGCAAAACTTCACCAAAAGTGAAGTAGAAAAGAAAAACGTAGGCCAGAGTTATAAGAAAAAGTAGGCCAGAGTTATAAGAACTGCTTTTTATTGGAATTTAAAAACCTGAATGTTCTTATACGACTGAAGACGTGTCGAGGTTCTTCTGTTCCCTGTATGCTCTGTGACTAATTTGCTGAACAAGTAGATCTATCTGAGATGTTTCCAAGCTGTTTTAAGCCTGCGTCTGAGATGAACACTGTATGTGAACTTTTACATTCTGAATTTTTAGTTGAAAGTAAGTCAGAAGATGCTGAAAATGATTTCACATCAAAACTGAATTTTATTAAAGAGGCTTTGATGGAGGAACAAAGTTGGGATCAATCTCTTGATAACTGTAGACTAACTGCTGTAACAGAAGAAAGTAATGCCCCATCATGCAGTTATGTATTTTCAGCAAGATGTACATGTACTTAGCATGTACTTAGCTTAGCCCCCTGACAGTGTGTTCTCTGGTCATCTGGGTATACAGAAAACACATCAGCAGATCATGTGTTTTTTCCTTTGGCCTGGTCCTAAAGCTGATGCTGTGTTATGTTGAGTTACGGGAAAACCCAATCAGGTTATTCCATCCACATCACTTCATCCAATCCTAGCATTATGAGCACCATTTCAACGTGTGTAGGGCAGCTGCCCTGGCCACTGATCAAATCCTTCTACTTTTGTGTTACCCCTTGACCAGTTACCTAAACAAATGCTCATGCTTCATTACAGTAACAAGGCTGTGATGGCTGTCTTAAGTATGTTGCGAGAAGGTTACAAAGTATGTTCAGGTTTTTCGCTGCTGCTGCTGCACCTGCATCATTATCCTCTATTTTATTTGTTCCAGACATGAGGAGCTCCTCCCTTACTGTTCCACATTGCATTGTGGTATAATGTAAAAAAGTGTCCATTGAGTATACACCAAAAATTAGCTGTGCGCTAATCCGTATACGTTCGGCACCATTTAAGGTGGCTTCCAGTAAGAAGCTGGAGAATAACTCCAGCCTTGTTGGTGCAGCCGTTTCTTTACGGCATCATAAATCAGCACATTTTACAGTTGTAAAATACATCCAGATAGATCCGGGAACTAATTTTACTGAAGTTCTGAAATTGTTAGCAATTGATCATCACATGTCCAGTGCATATCACCCCGAATCTCAGGGTTCTCTAGAATGTTTTCAACAACCTCAGTGCTTCGTACCTACTGTCTTTAGGTAGATAAAGAATGTGATGATGGCATCCTGGTCTTATTGTTTGCCATTTGTGAAAGTGATCAGGATTCCATTGGGTTTAGCCATTCACAGCTGAATTGTGAATTTCACTTTGGAGATAAAAGACTTGTACGTACCAGGTTCTGCCCTGTGTGCAGAGTTTTCAGGAAGATTGTGTTGATGGAGGTGGATCTGCTAATAGGGTTTTGCTAAGTTCTCCCCTACTGCTTCTGAAGTATCTGCTTTTGTCACACCAGATCTCTTTCTACAGTATTCCGTAATGCCATTTGGGTTACAAAAGGTAATAGCTAATGTAAACAATTGTGAAGCATGTCTGGATGTCGTTGTGATGTCTAGATGTCTATCAGAGTTGGAATGAACATTTGGCAATCCTCTGAAATGTGTTTAAGCGCTTTCTGAAAGTTTCCCTCACACTTAATCTCACTAAATGTGAGTCTGGGAAAGCTAGAGTATCCTAGGTTTGTAAGAAGGTGGGCCAAGGTGAAGTGCGCCCTCTTGAGGCTAAGATACCAACCCTGCAGTTGTGCTTTTGTAGAACCCCTGTTCTAATGACTCCTGACTACACTCAATTCTTCAAGCTGTAAGCTGGGGCTGGAGCTGTCCTCCTTAAAGAAGACTCGAGGTGTTGACCATCCAGTTTATTTTTCATAGAAATTGAAGGAACATCAGATCATGTATAGAACCACTGAGAAGGAAGCCTAGCACTCTTATTAGCTTTTCAACACTTTATGTGGGGTTGAGTGTTTTGGCAGTAGTGCTCTATATATACCACAATATCAGCTGAAGACTGATGAGATGGTTCATGATTGTTCAAGGTTTTAATGTTCAGAATAAGAAAGATTGTGAAAATGTAGTTGCTGATGCGTTGTCTAGGCAGTAGTGTGAGGGTGTTATGACCCTGGGGAGTGTAGAAGAGAGCCTCGTTGGTGCAGCCATGTTTGTTTACAGCGTCAGAAAGATGAAGCAGTTTAGGAACACAGAGTCCTAACCTGACGTCAGTCCAATTATTCCATTCCACCTTAAATGGTGCAGCAGATTTAGTCAAAAGTATTCACCAACTGTATAGCACCAGAATGGAACAGGTGGAACATAATTGGGATGAGATGCCGATTTCAGTAGGGCATCAATCTTAGTGTGCTTCTCTATCCTTCTTCTACTTAAGCACAACTCTAATAATGAACATATGATGCTTTAAATACAAAAACAGAAAATATTATTTAAATTCAGCCTGTAGTTCAAAACTACATCCAACCAAACACCACTGTCTGACTCACTGTTGTCTTTACCTAGTTAATAGATGTAGATCTGCACTCTTAGCTCCTTCAGTGGGGGTTTTTTTCAACCATTTCAGCCCAAAAAAAAAAAGCTTCTAAGCTTTTCAGTCCCTGAGATCAGTCCTGGAGGACTTGTGTCCATCTGCTGAATTAAGAAAACAAATGGTAAATGTGGCATCAATCTATACAAAATGAAAATGTGAGCGAGTTAGACAGTCATGCAGTGAGGTGAGGATGAATCAATGCGAGGACCAGCGGGCAGTGTTTTCTTCTTTTTCTTGTCTTACCTTTGTCTTCTTTTCGTCTTATATTTTCTTTTTTATCTTTGTCGTCTTTGTCGTCTTTCTTCTTTGTCTTTGTAATTTTCTTTTTTCTTGTTTTCTTCTTTGACTTCTTTTTCTCAATATATATTTTTTTGTCTTTCTTCTGTCTTCTTAGTCTTCGGCTTTTTGTTTTTCTTATTTTTCTTTTCTTAGTGTTTTTGTCTTGTCAAGTCAAATTTATTTGTATAGTGCTTTGTACAACTGTTGTGGTCACAAAGCAGCTTTACATAATTAGTAATTAGTAAAAGACAGAAAAAAGTCTTTAATAGCAGTCCTAAAATAGAGCCTTGTGGAACTCCATATCTTACTTCTGTGTAATTTGAAGATAAATCTTTACAAACTCCTTTAGATATGATTTGAACCACCATAGGGCTGGTCCTGTGATTCCAACCATTTTCTCTAATCTTTCTAGTAATATAGTATGATCTATTGTATCAAAGGCTGCACTAAGGTCTAGTAGGGCTAATAAAGATACATAGCCTTTATCAGAGGCAAGAAGGAGATCATTTTTATTCTTCACTAGGGAGGTCTCAGTGCTGTGATGGGATCTGAATCCAGATTGGAATTTCTCATACATGTCATTTGTACTCAGGTATAAGCAGAGTTGTTGGCCTACAGCTTTTTCTAAAATCTTGGATATGTATGTTAAGTTGGAGATGGGTCTGTAAATAGACAATACACAAGGATCAAGATTTGGCTTCTGGATTAAAGGTTTTATGACTGCCAATTTAAGTTTTTTAAGGTTTTTGGGAAATGCCCTAGGCTAAGGGATGAATTTACAATTGTTAAAAGAGGTCTAATTAGAAGTGAGAGTATTTCTTTTAGCAATTTAGAGGGAATCGGGTCAAGTTGTACAGGCTGTACAATTTGGTGAGGAAATATTTTTTTTTTCTAGTAAGTTTAGAGATCTCGCTAAAAAGAACTCTGGGATTGTCTGTTTTTGTTTTTCTCAATCAGCGAGGCCAAATACGCTGAGCGAGCTTTAATGAGTGCCTTTCTATATTGACTAAGGCTGTCCTTCCACACAGAGTGGAACACCTCTAGTTTGGTCGTCCACCATTTACGCTCTAGTTTCTGCACTGTTTTTAGTTTTTGCCTTGTCATTTTACTTTTAAACAGTGCTTCTTTGTCTAAGGTTGATTGAAGGGTATTTTCCAGGTCGTTCGTTAATGTAACTAGCTCCGTTTGGAGTCATTGGGGTTATTGCGCGCTTTAGACAGTGTTGCGGGGAAAAAATTAACATTCTGCCTAAGATGTGTCTCAAAGGAGATTAGATAATGGTCTGATATTACTGAGCTTTGAGGTACAATATTTAGATGATCAATTATAACACTCAGGGTCAGGACTAAATCTAGGGTATGGTTACAGTAATGTGTGGGTCCAGTCACATTTTTTGTGATGCCGACAGAATCTAAGATTGATACAAACGCCTTTGCTAATGGATCATCTGCTTTTTCAAAATGAATATTAAAGTCTTCTACTATTATAAATTTGTCACTGCACACTGACAAAAATCACAAAATTATTAAAAAAATTCAGAATATGACCCTGGAGGCCTATAAATATTAATTTAGTCTGAATGCATTTTTATTTGTTGCTGGATTTGATTTTTTAATGTAGAAAATCTCAAAAGAAGTGAAAGTGTTAGTGTTTTTGAATAATCCCTACCCCATCCCTACCTAAAAAACAGGCTTGCCCTCAAACTTTAATCAGTTATCTATGTTATTTAGTGCTGTGATTCGGCTGTAAGACTCAATCGAATGAAGTTGCCGGTGAGTGGAAGCACAAGATAGATGTTTCTAATAAAGTGACCGTAACTTAAAGCTACCTTACACTCAGCAAAAGTCCATTCTCTATCAGCAGAGAAACCTTTGGATGAAAAGTACTGAGCTATCTTTTGCTCATTAATATATTTCTTCACTATGCCATTGATTACTTTTTCAAAATCAGAATCAGTCCACTGAGGCATTTCAGTCCCTCCCTTAACTAAGGTGCTGCTTTTATAGTTAAGAGACTTCCATGAGTCTTTACCAAGATTCTGAGTATGTTGGCCTTTTCTTGACATGGTGTGGAAACAGGAGAACAAATCCAAGTTTTCTTCTTATTAACTAAACTACAGAAGAACAAAAACACAACTCCGTTCAGAGAGGATTACGGTTACAAACGTTACGTTTAACAGTAACAAAACAAACTTCTCTCCTTTAGAGAGGATAACAGCCACAAAACACTAGGTTTTTATCAGTGACAAACAGATAACTTCTCTTCTTTCAGAGAGGCTAACAATTACTGACTCCTCTGTCTTAAGAAAACAGAATTTCTCTCAGATTCGAAATGGCGTTTACTCACCAAGAAGGTTTTAGTAGGCCATCCGGGTCACGGCACCACATTGTTAGAAATCCGGCATAAAGGAGACAGATTCAGGAGTCAGGAGACTGGATCTTTAGCATTGGAGTTTATTCACGTGCAGACAGAAAATCATACACTGGCACAGCTTAGTTGATCACGGTCAGTCTAGTCTAGTCCGAACCAATCCAGTCTAAAACAGAATCCAGTCTAAAACAGAATCCAGTCTGATTAGGGGTATTTTGAGAGGGCCTTATATATATATTGGAAATTGTGGGAGGGGAAAGGTTCATGAAGAGGAGTTTAAGGAGGGGTAGGAGGGGGATGAAGGACAGGTCACTTGGAGTATCAACAGTAGGGGGTGATAGTTAGCACTTTAAAGAGGGGTAGGAGGTGGGTGAAGTTGAGGGGGGTTGATGGTCATCACACATCAAAGGTCATCGGTATGACCACTTGATTGTTGTCACCTTTTGAGGGTTATTCGAATTACCATATACAAAGAGAGAGAGTGACCACTTTAGGCCGGCAGACGAAGGGTAACAAAAGGTGAGACAAAGGATTAAGATAACCATTTGATAAGTTGAAACCACATGAAAGTAATGTTAGAAAGGGCCATATTTTCTCTCAGCTACAACTCTCAGGTCTTTGGTCTTCACCTATATAAGGCCATCAGTTGTCAGGTACATCTGGATTGTACACAAAACTGTCTTCCCTCCATTGGGCGTTGTGCCCACTTGGGCTATTCGGGGTCAGTGTGGGTGGAGGTGGAAGAACTGCCGATTGGCTTTTCAGTTTTGCTTTCTGTCAGTGTGATCTCACCCTTGCATGAGTATGATGCAGGACCTCTAGTTTGCACCTTAGGAGTGTCTGGTGGGTTAGGGGGTTCAGGCTGATCTTTGACCTTGAACTTGACCAAACCTTGCATCTCCATCTCCACATCAGTTTTGGTCCAGGTGGTCACGTGACGTGGTCACTGCATTGCTGTCTGCTCTTGTCCATCTGATTCAGGGGCATATGGAGGTGGTCTCAGGTTTGAGCCGAGAATACAGCCCGGGCTTGTTTGTCTTGTCATCATGTTGTTTGCTTATCTCCATGTTGTGAAAGTTAGCCTACGAGTGATAAGAAGATAAGGGGTGATGAGAAATATTGGCGTAATACAAGAAGATATGGGGTGATAAGAGAAACAAAGGGGTGAAACCAGTAGAAGGATGTTACAAGAGAAATATGGGGAGTTATAAAGAATAAATTAAGGGGTGTTAAAAGAAAAAGAAGGGGTATTATTGGAAGAAACTGGGTATTACAAGAAGGGTGAGTAATTATACAAGTGAAGAGATAGGGTATAGTGTACACAGAAGCTTGTGTGTGTGAATGTGAAGGGAATTATCGTGTGTCTCTCAGTCTATGTGTGGATTCTGGGTGGCTATGTTCTGTTGGGGTTGAAGGGATATGTTTGGAGAGTAATTCTAAAAACTCGCCATACTGTTGTCTTTTATTGTGAGATCTTGTGCTTTGCAGGAGATCTCACAATAAGAAAAATCTCATAAAAACGAGAGAGGAGCTATATTTAAGTTTGTGCACAGAATCAATAAAAGCCAAATTAATTGGGGTTGTAAAAAGATAAGGGTAAAAGCTGAAAAGAATTCTGTTATTGTCTCAGAAAAATGTGTGCATTTGTGGGAGGTTGCAAATTTAAGGGAAGACACAGTATGGGGGCCCCCGGAGAGAAGAAAAAGAGGAGTAAATGTTACATGTTGTATGTCTAGTCTGAGATTTTGTTTTAATGGCCAATAAAAGATAAATGGATCCATTCGATAGAGTTATGTGATAATGAGTGTAGAAAAGCAGTAGGAAATCTATGAAATAAATAGGTTTTGTAGATATGTGGGTTGGAATGAAGTATAGGAAAATTAATGAGCCCTGACTGGGCATCAGAGAGGGAGATAGGTAAAGGAACAGTTTCATAAACCACTAAAGCAGCCCATACTGGCACCAGGTCACGTGTAGTACAAGAATACTGTTAATAAGTCCTGTGGTTGTTGTATGGATACTGGAATGTGGGTTTTATAGTGTAAGTCCAACCTACCAACCTGAGAAAGAGATTTGACTAGGTTCAAATAGTTATACATAAAAGATGTGTTTATATCTTGTGTAGGTAATTCTTTGTATGAATAACATAAGCATTATTGTTAAGCACTGTAGGAAAGTAATCTCTGGTATTTCTGTTCTATCCTGGCAGAAAGGGAATCTATCCACCTGTACATACTAGCATATAAATAGGTTCTGCACAGATGCTTTTGGTTGAACTTTCACCACTGGAAAGGGGAGCCTCATGTATGCAAGCATACACATACACTAAGGTTTAAGGTTGGTAGAGAGTTAAATCACTTTTAAACACACATGGTTAAAGATTCTCTCACTTGATTAGCTTAAGATTAGATCTGAATTACAAGTAATCTGGTTTGATTCTCCTTTCTCTTTTATGGGATGTGAGAGGAGACAGAAAGAAGGACCTAAGGAGGGGCAACTGGTGAGTGACGTGCCAGAAACGTCACATGGACTGAGTGGAAGAAGCTGTGCTGACTTCCGATCAGGCTAGTGTGCTTATCCACAGATCACTTCCCTGTATACACCTGCATTCTAAACAAATGTGTATTCATATTTATAGTGCTATTAATTATATAATACTTGCTAACAGTTGCCAACTGATTGGTTGGGCAGTGACTTTGATTACTTAAAGATAACACACTTGGGGGTTAAACATTTTGTTGAAAGCCACAGGTATTGAAGTATTTGGTGGTTTAACTCTTACTAGAGGACTTTTTTTTTTTTTTTTTTTAGAGTGGTCATACATTCTTAAGGTCTGGGCTGTTCTGAAGTTGGCAAACCTCAGTTAATTTCAACAACTCGTATAGTAACTTTTAATAAACAAATAAATAAATATCGTATAATTCAAAGTAGACAGTGAAGTGGTAGTAATTTCAATAATTTAAAGTAATCTTTTTCACACTCAAATAACATAGAGGCCATTATTATGCCAACTATGGGTACAAACACTTCAAAAGGAATTACTCCTGTTGATGTAGTTAAAATAATCCATTAATTAAAGGCATAACTAAGACATCAGAGAAATGGCACAAGCGTTGGCCTGACATTGACCAACCATGGCCAGTGGAGGGGACTCTTAATCCAGATGTAATTAAAGTAATGCAAGTACTTCTGGCCACGTACAAGGCTAACCAAAAGAAAGGTAAGAAGGGGGAAAAAAACATAAGAAGAAGAGACCGATGGAGCTCGGCATTCTCCAGTTGCTTGAATAAGAAGGGCAGAAACTGGTCAAAGCAGCAAAGGATAAGAGAGAGAGGAGTGCAGCAGAAATGGAGAGACAGATGAGAGGAATAGGAAAGCAGATGGCAGAAATTAATAAGCCATTTTCACACGTAAACCCAGTAAAGAACCCCCCACCATAGGAGAAGGAATTGAAGTCTGAGAAGATCTATCCCCAGCTCCCAGTGATCACTCAAGAGGGCAAATATCACATCAGAGATGATGGCCGAATAGTGGAAGCAGGAAAAGCAGAAACAATTATAATAATGTATTTTCCAAAAGCAAGAAGAAATCAACATATATGTAAACTGAAGGTGAAGTGAAGATCAGGAGGACAAAAGTTGGAGATGATGTGGATGAAAGTGCGTGGGAAGCCAGAAGAGGATGTGATCCAGCAGTCACGCTTAGAACGTGAACAAGTAAGACAAAGAATAAAGAAAGAAAATGAATGCTTACTTACCGATAACACAGTTGCAGATGGAAAAAAAAAGCCAGAAAGCCAGAGGTCCACATTCAGACAACCATATACAGTTGATGTATAGTCTCTTGGAATCATGAGGTCCTGTGAACAAAGACAAAGAAGAAAGTCAACAGCTGAAAAGAAACATAATGCTTTCTTACCGATGACACAGTTGAAGATGAATAGAAAGTCAGTCAGATTGAGTTGCAGATGTAGACAACGGCAAAAAATTGGAGATCGATAGCCTCTTGGGATCATGAAATCCTGTCAACTAGTAGGACAAAAAAGAAAATCAAAATATGAAAAGAAAGTGAATGTATACTCACCTGTTACACAGTTGAAGATAAATTAAAAGCCAATAAGAAGAAAAATCCAGATGCAGACAACAGCAAATAATTGAAGGTTTGATAGCCTCTTGGGATCACTAGGTCTTGTGAACAAGTAAGACAAAGAAGAAAATCAAAATATGAAAAGAAACTGAATGTATACTTAACTGTTACACAGTTGCAGATGAATACACAGCCAGTTAGAAAGAATTCCAGATGCAGACAACCACATACAGCTGGACATGGACAGTCTCTTGGGATCATGAAGTCCTGTGAAGAAGTAAGACAAAGCAGAAAATCAAAATATGAAAAGAAACTGAATGTATACTTACCTGTTACACAGTTGCAGATGAAAAAAAAAGCCAGTAAGCCAGAGTTCCAGATTCAGACAACCATATATAGTTGATGTATAGTCTCTTGGGATCACGAGGTCCTGTGAAAAAGGAAGACAAAGAAGAAAATCAAAATATGAAAAGAAACTGAATGTATACTTACCGATTACACAGTTGCAGATAAAAAAAAAAGCCAGTAAGCCAGAGTTCCAGATTCAGACAACCATATATAGTTGATGTATAGTCTCTTGGGATCACGAGGTCCTGTGAAAAAGGAAGACAAAGAAGAAAGTCAATACATGAAAAGAAACTGAATGTTTACTTACCTGTAACACAGTTGCAGATGAATACACAGCCAATAAGACGTAAAATCCAGATGCAGACAACGGCAAACAGATGGAGATGAATAGACTCTTGGCATCATGAGGTCCTGTAAATAAGACAAAAAAAAGTCAATACATGAATAGAAACGGAATGTATACTTACCTGTTACACAGTTGCAGATGAATACACAGCCAGTAAGAAAGAGTTCCAGATGCAGACATCATACAGCTGGACAAGGACAGTCTCTTGGGATCATGAAGTCCTGTGAACAACTAAGACAAAGAAGAAAGTCAATACATGAAAAGAAACTGAATGCTTACTTACCTGTTACACAGTTGCAGATGAATAGAAAATCAGTCAGGTTAAGTTTCAGATTCAGACAACGGCAAACACTTGGAGATCGATAGCCTCTTGGGATCATGAAGTCCTGTCAACAATTACGACAAAGAATAAAATCAAAATATGAAAAGAAACTGAATGTATACTTACCTGTAACACAGTTGCAGATGAATACACAGCTAGTTAGAAAGAATTCCAGATGCAGACAACCACATACAGCTGGACATGGACAGTCTCTTGGGATCATGAAGTTCTGTGAACAAGTAAGACAAAGAAGAAAATCAAAATATGAAAAGAAACTGAATGTATACTTACCGATTACACAGTTGCAGATAAAAAAAAAAGCCAGTAAGCCAGAGTTCCAGATTCAGACAACCATATACAGTTGATGTATAGTCTCTTGAGATCACAAGGTCCTGTGAAAAAGGAAGACAAAGAAGAAAGTCATTACATGAAAAGAAACTGAATGTATACTTACCTGTAACACAGTTGCAGATGAATACACAGCCAAGAAGACGAAAAATCCAGATGCAGACAACGGCAAACAGCCGGAGATGAATAGTCTCTTGGGATCATGGAGTCCTGTGAACAAGTAATACAAAGAAGAAAATCAAAATATGAAAAGAAACTGAATATATACTTACCAGTTACACAGTTGCAGATGAACACACAGCAATTAAGAAAGAATTCCAGATGCAGACAACCACATACAGCTGGACAAGGACAGTCTCTTGGGATCATGAAGTCCTGTGAACAAGTAAGACAAAGAAGAAAATCAAAATATGAAAAGAAACTGAATATATACTTACCAGTTACACAGTTGCAGATGAACACACAGCCATTAAGAAAGAATTCCAGATGCAGACAACCACATACAGCTGGACATGGACAGTGTCTTGGGATCATGAAGTCCTGTGAACAAGTAAGACAAAGAAGAAAGTCAATACATGAAAAGAAACTGAATGCTTACTTACCAAATACACAGTTGCAGATGAATACACAGCCAATAGGACGTAAAATCCAGATGCAGACAACGGCAAACAGCTGGAGATGAATAGTCTCTTGGGATCATGAGGTCCTGTAAACAAGACAAAAAAAAAGTCAATACATGAATAGAAACGGAATGTATACTTACCTGTTACACAGTTGCAGATGAATATAAAATCAGTCAGGTTGAGTTCCAGATTCAGACAATGGCAAACAGCTGGAGATTGAGAGCCTCTTGGGATCATGAGGTCCTGTGAACAAGTAAGACAAAGAAGAAAATCAAAATATGAAAAGAAACTGAATGTATACTTACCGATTACACAGTTGCAGATGAAAAAAAAAGCCAGTAAGCCAGAGTTCCAGATTCAGACAACCATATATAGTTGATGTGTAGTCTCTTGGGATCACGAGGTCCTGTGAACAAGTAAGACAAAGAAAAAAGTAAATACATGAAAAGAAACGTAAAGCTTACTTACCTGTAACACAGTTGCAGATGAATACACAGCCAATAAGATGTAAAATCCAGATGCAGACAACAGCAAACAGCTGGAGATGAATAGTCTCTTGGGATCATGAGGTCCTGTAAATAAGACAAAAAAAAGTCAATACATGAATAGAAACGGAATGTATACTTACCTATTACACAGTTGCAGATGAAAAAAAAAGCCGGTAAGCCAGAGTTCCAGATGCAGACAACCACATACAGCTGGACATGGATAGTCTCTTGGGATCATGAAGTTCTCTGAACAAGTAAGACAAAGAAGAAAGTCAATACATGAAAAAAAACTGAATGCTTACTTTCGGATTACACAGTTGCAGACGAACACAGCCAATAAGACGAAAACTCCAGATGCGGACAATGGCAAACAGCTGGAGATAGATACAATCTTGGCATCAAGAGATCCTGTCAACAAGTAAGACAAAGAAGAAAGTCAATACATTAAAAGAAACTTAATGTATACCTACCTGTTACACAGTTGCAGATGAACACAGCCAATAAGATAAAAAATCCAGATGCAGACAACAGCAAACAGCTGGAGATGAATACTCTCTTGGGATCATGAGGTCCTGTAAACAAGACAAAGAAGAAAGTCAACACATAAAAAGAAACTGAATGTATAGTTACCTGTCACACAGTTGCAGATGAAAAAAAAAGCCGGTAAGCCAGAGTTCCAGATGCTGACAACCATATGCAGTTGATGTATAGTCTCTTGGGATCACAAGGTTCTGTGAACAAGTAAGACAAAGAAGAAAGTCAATACATGAAAAGAAACTGAATGCTTACTTTCCGATTACACAGTTGCAGATGAATACACAGCCAATAAGACGGAAAATCCAGATGCAGACAATGGCAAACACTTGGAGATCGATATCCTCTTTGGATCATGAAGTCCTGTGAACAAGTAAGACAAAGAAAAAAGTCAATGAATGAAAAGAAACTGAATGTATACTTACCTGTTACAAAGTTGCAGATGAATACAAAGCCAGTAAGAAAGAATTCCAGATGCAGACAACCACATCCAGCTGGACATGGATAGTCCCTTGGGATCACGAGGTCCTGTGAAGAAGTAAGACAAAGAAGAAAATCAAAATATAAAAAGAACCTGAATGTATACTTACGTGTTACACAGTTGCAGATGAATACACACCCAATAAGACGTAAAATCCAGATGCAGACAACGGCAAACAGCTGGAAATGAATAGTCTCTTGGGATCATGAGGTCCTGTTAAAAAGACAAAGAAGAAAGTCAATAAATGAAAAGAAGCTGAATGTATACTTACCTGTTACACAGTTGCAGATGAATAGACAGCCATTAAGAAAGAATTCCAGATGCAGACAATCACATACAGCTGGACATGGACAGTGTCTTGGGATCATGAAGTCCTGTGAACAAGTAAGACAAAGAAGAAAGTCAATACATGAAAAGAAACTGAATGCTTACTTACCGATTACACAGTTGCAGATGAATAGAAAGTCAGTCAGATTGAGTTCCAGATGCAGACGACGGCAAACACTTGGAGAACTATAGCCTCTTGGGATCATGAAGTCCTGTGAACAAGTAAGACAAAGAAGAAAATCAATACATGAAAAGAAACTGAAGGTATACTTACCTGTCACACAGTTGCAGATGAATAGAAAGTCAGTCAGATTGAGTTCCAGATGCAGACGACCGCCAAAACTTGGAGATCGATAGCCTCTTGGTATCATGAAGTCCTGTGAACAAGTAAAACAAAGAAGAAAGTCAAAACATGTAAAGAAACTGAATGTATACTTACCTGTTACACAGTTGCAGATGAATAGAAAGTCAGTCAGATTGAGTTCCAGATGCAGTCAACGGCAAACACTTGGAGATCGATAGCCTCTTGGGGTCATGAAGTCCTGTCAACAAGTAAGACATAGAAGAAAATCAATACATGAAAAAAAACTGAATGTATACTTACCTATTACACAGTTGCAGATGAAAAAAAAAGCCGGTAAGCCAGAGTTCCAGATACAGACAACCATATACAGCTGGACATGGATAGTCTCTTGGGATCATGAAGTCCTGTGAACAAGTAAGACAAAGAAGAAAATCAATACATGAAAAGAAACTGAATGCTTACTTACCGATTACACAGTTGTAGATGAATACAAAGTCAGTCAGATTGAGTTCCAGATGCAGACAACGGCAAACACTTGGAGATCGATAGCCTCTTGGGATCATGAAGTCCTGTGAACAAGTAAGACAAAGAAGAAAGTCAATGAATGAAAAGAAACTGAATGTATACTTACCTGTTACAAAGTTGCAGATGAATACAAAGCCAGTAAGAAAGAATTCCAGATGCAGACAACCACATCCAGCTGGACATGGATAGTCCCTTGGGATCACGAGGTCCTGTGAAGAAGTAAGACAAAGAAGAAAATCAAAATATAAAAAGAACCTGAATGTATACTTACGTGTTACACAGTTGCAGATGAATACACACCCAATAAGACGTAAAATCCAGATGCAGACAACGGCAAACAGCTGGAAATGAATAGTCTCTTGGGATCATGAGGTCCTGTTAAAAAGACAAAGAAGAAAGTCAATAAATGAAAAGAAGCTGAATGTATACTTACCTGTTACACAGTTGCAGATGAATAGACAGCCATTAAGAAAGAATTCCAGATGCAGACAATCACATACAGCTGGACATGGACAGTGTCTTGGGATCATGAAGTCCTGTGAACAAGTAAGACAAAGAAGAAAGTCAATACATGAAAAGAAACTGAATGCTTACTTACCGATTACACAGTTGCAGATGAATAGAAAGTCAGTCAGATTGAGTTCCAGATGCAGACGACGGCAAACACTTGGAGAACTATAGCCTCTTGGGATCATGAAGTCCTGTGAACAAGTAAGACAAAGAAGAAAATCAATACATGAAAAGAAACTGAAGGTATACTTACCTGTCACACAGTTGCAGATGAATAGAAAGTCAGTCAGATTGAGTTCCAGATGCAGACGACGGCCAAAACTTGGAGATCGATAGACTCTTGGTATCATGAAGTCCTGTGAACAAGTAAAACAAAGAAGAAAGTCAAAACATGTAAAGAAACTGAATGTATACTTACCTGTTACACAGTTGCAGATGAATAGAAAGTCAGTCAGATTGAGTTCCACATGCAGTCAACGGCAAACACTTGGAGATCGATAGCCTCTTGGGGTCATGAAGTCCTGTCAACAAGTAAGACATAGAAGAAAATCAATACATGAAAAAAAAACTGAATGTATACTTACCTATTACACAGTTGCAGATGAAAAAAAAAGCCGGTAAGCCAGAGTTCCAGATGCAGACAACCATATACAGCTGGACATGGATAGTCTCTTGGGATCATGAAGTCCTGTGAACAAGTAAGACAAAGAAGAAAATCAATACATGAAAAGAAACTGAATGCTTACTTACCGATTACACAGTTGTAGATGAATACAAAGTCAGTCAGATTGAGTTCCAGATGCAGACAACGGCAAACACTTGGAGATCGATAGCCTCTTGGGATCATGAAGTCCTGTGAACAAGTAAGACAAAGAAGAAAGTCAATACATGATGTAAAGTCTCTTGGGATCACGAGGTCCTGTGAACAAGTAAAACAATGAAGAAAGTTAATAAATGAAAAGAAACGGAATGTTTACTTACCTGTAACACAGTTGCAGATGAAAACACAGCTAATAAGACGAAAAATCCAGATACAGTTGAAAAGTCTCTTGGGATCACAAGGTCCTGTGAACAAGTAAGACAAAGAAGAAAATGAATACATGAAAAGAAATTGAAGGTATACTTACCTGTCACACAGTTGCAGATGAATAGAAAGTCAGTCAGATTGAGTTCCAGATGCAGACAACGGCAAACACTTGGAGATCGATAGCCTCTTGGTATCATGAAGTCCTGTGAACAAGTAAGACAAAGAAGAAAGTCAAAACATGAAAAGAAACTGAATGCATACTTACCTGTTACACAGTTGCAGATGAATAGAAAGTCAGTAGGATTGAGTTCCAGATGCAGACAACGGCAAACACTTGGAGATCGATAGCCTCTTGGGATCATGAAGTCCTGTCAACAAGTAAGACAAAGAAGAAAATCAATACATGAAAAGAAACTGAATGTATACTTACCTATTACACAGTTGCAGATGAAAAAAAGCCAGTAAGCCAGAGTTCCAGATTTAGACAACCATATATATTTGATATATAGTCTCTTGGAATCACGAGATCCTGTGAACAAGTAAGACAAAAAAGAAAGTCAATACATGAAATGAAACTGAATGCTTACTTACCGATTACACAGTTGCAGATGAATAGAAAGTGAGTTAGATTGAGTTCCAGATGCAAACGTCGGCAAACACTTGGTGATTGATAGCCTCTTGGGATCATGAAGTCCTGTGAACAAGACAAAGAAGAAAATTAAAACATGAAAAGAAACTGAATGTATACTTACCTGTTACACTGTTGCAGATTAATTCAAAGCCAATAAGACGAAAAATCCAGATGCAGATGAATAATCGCTTGGGATAATGAGGTCCTGTAAACAAGACAAAGAAGAAAGTCAATACAGAATGTACACTTACCTTTTACACAGTTGCAGATGAATACACAGCCAATAAGACGAAAAATCCAGATGCAGTTGAATAGTCTCTTGGGATCATGAAGTCCTGTGAATAAGTAAGACAAATAAGAAAGTCAGTACATGAAAAGAAACTGAATGTATACTTACCTGTTACACGGTTGCAGTTGAAAAGAAACAGAATGTATACTTACCTATTGCACAGTTGCAGATGAATAGAAAGTCAGTCAGATTGAGTTCCAGATGCAGACAACGGCAAACCCTTGCAGATCGATAGCCTCTTGGGATCATTAAGTCCTGTCAACAAGTAAGACAAAGAAGAAAATCTAAATATGAAAAGAAATTGAATGTATACTTACCTATAACACAGTTGCAGATGAATACACACCCAATAAGACGTAAAATCCAGATGCAGACAACGGCAAACAGCTGGAAATGAATAGTCTCTTGGGATAATGAGGTCCTGTAAACAAGATAAAAAGAAAGTCAATACATGAAAAGAAACTGAATGTATACTTACCTGTTACACAGTTGCAGATGAATAGAAAGTCAGTCAGATTGAGTTCCAGATGCAGACAACAGTAAACACTTGGAGATCGATAGCCTCTTGGGATCATGAAGTCCTGTGAACAAGACAAAGAAGAAAATTAAAACATGAAAAGAAACTGAATGTATACTTACCTGTTACACTGTTGCAGATTAATACACATCCAATAAGACAAAAAATCCAGATGCAGATGAATAGTCTCTTGTGATCATGAGGTCCTGTAAACAAGACAAAGAAGAAAGTCAATACAACAAAAGAAACTGAATGTACACTTACCTATTACATAGTTGCAGATGAATAGAAAGTCAGTCAGATTGAGATCCAGTTGCAGACAACCACATACAGCTGGACATGGATAGTCTCTCTGGATCATGAAGTCCTGTGAACAAGTAAGACACAAAAGAAAATCAAAATATGAAAAGAAACTGAATATATACTTACGTGTTACACAGTTACAGATGAATACACACCCAATAAGACGAAAAATCCAGATGCAGTTGAATAGCCTCTTGGGATCACGAGGTCCTGTGAACAAGTAAGACAAAGAAGAAAATCAATACATGAAAAGAAACTGAAGGTATACTTATCTGTCACACACTTGCAGATGAATAGAAAGTCAGTCAGATTGAGTTCCAGATGCAGACAACCACATACAGCTGGACAACGATAGCCTCTTGGGATCATGAAGTCCTGTCAACAAGTAAGACAAAGAAGAAAATCCAAATATGAAAAGAAACTGAATGTATACTTACCTGTAACACAGTTGCAGATTAATACACAGCCAATAAGATGAAAAATCCAGATGCAGACAACGGCAAACAGCTGGAGATGAATAGTCTCTTGGGATCATGAGGTCCTGTAAACAAGTAAGACAAAGAAGAAAGTCAATACATGAAAAGAAACTGAATGCTTACTTACCGATTACACAGTTGGAGATGAAAAAATTAAAGCCAGTAAGCCAGAGTTCCAGATTCAGACAACCATATACAGCTGATTTATAGTCTCTTGGGATGACGAGGTACTGTGAAGAGGTAAGACAAAGAAAGTCAATACATGAAAAGAAACTGAATGTATACTTACCTGTAACACAGTTGCAGATGAATACACAGTCAGTAAGAAAGAATTCCAGATGCAGACAACCACATACAGCTGGACATCGATAGCCTCTTGGAATCATGAGGTCCTGTAAACAAGACAAAAAGAAAGTCAATACATGAAAAGAAACTGAATGTATACTTACACAGTTGAAAATGAATACACAACCAATAAGACGAAAAATCCAGACGACCACATACAGCTGGAAATCGATAGCCTATTGGGATCATGAGGTCCTGAAAACAAGACAAAAAGAAAGTCAATACATAAAAAAACGGAATGTTTACTTACCTGTTACACAGTTGCAGATGAACACACAGTCAGTAAGAAAGAATTCCAGATACAGACAACAACATACAGCTGGACATGGACAGTCTCTTGGGATCACGAGGTCCTGTGAAAAAATAAGACAAAGAAGAAAATCAATACATGAAAAGAAATGGAATGTATACTTACCTACTACACAGTTACAGAAGAACAAAGTCAGTCAGATTGAGATCCAGATGCAGACAACGGCAAGCACTTGGAGATCGATAGCCTCTTAGGATCATGAAGTCCCGTAAACAAGTAAGACAAAGAAGAAAGTCAATACATGAAAATAAACTGAATGTATACTTACCTGTTACACAGTTACAGATGAACACAGCCAGTAAGAAAGAATTCCAGATGCAGACAACCACATACAGCTGGACATGGAAAGTCTCTTGGGATCATGAAGTCCTGTGAACAAGTAAGACAAAGAAGAAAGTCAATACATGAAAAGAAACTGAATGTATACTTACCTGTAACACAGTTGCAGATGAATACACAGCCAATAAGACGAAAAATCCAGATGCAGATGAATAGTCTCTTGGGATAATGAGGTCCTGTAAACAAGACAAAGAAGAACGTTAATACATGAAAAGAAGCTGAATGTATACTTACCCGTAACACAGTTGCAGATGAATACACAGCCATTAAGAAAGAATTCCAGATGCAGACAACCACATACAGCTGGACATGGACAGTCTCTTGGGATCATGAAATCCTGTGAACAAGTAAGACAAAGAAGAAAGTCAATACATGAAAAGAAACTGAATGTATACTTACCTGTTACACAGTTGCATATGAAAAAAAGCCAATAAGCCAGAGTTCCGAATTCAAAAAACCATATACAGTTGATGTATAGTCTCTTGGGATCATGAAGTCCTGTAAACAAGTAAGACAAAGAAGAAAGTCAGTACATGAAAAGAAACTGAATGCTTATTTACCGATTACACAGTTGCAGATGAATTAAAAAAGTCAGTCAGATTGAGTTCCAGATGCAGACAACCATATACAGTTGATGTATAGTCTATTAGGATCAAGAGGTCCTGTGAACAAGTAAGACAAAGAAGAAAGTCAGTAAATGAAAAGAAGCTGAATGTATACTTACCTGTTACACAGTTGCAGATGAAAAAAAGCCAGTAAGCCAGAGTTCCAAATTCAGTCAACCATATACAGTTGATGTATAGTCTCCTGGGATCATGAAGTCCTGTGAACAAGTAAGACAAAGAAAAAAGTAAATACATGAAAAGAAAATGAATGTATACTTACCTGTTACACAGTTGGAGATGAACACAGCCAGTAAGAAAGACTTCCAGATGCAGACAACCACATACAGCTGGACTTGAATATCTCTTGGGATCATGAAGTCCTGACAAAGAGTAAGACAAAGATGAAAATCAAAATATGAAAAGAAACTGAATGTATACTTACCTGTTACACAGTTGCAGATGAAAAAAAGGCCAGTAAGCCAGAGTTCCAGATGCAGACAACCACATACAGTTGATGTAAAGTCTCTTGGGATCACGAGGTCCTGTGAACAAGTAAAACAATGAAGAAAGTTAATAAATGAAAAGAAACGGAATGTTTACTTACCTGTTACACAGTTGCAGATGAATACACAGCAAGAAAGAAAGAATTCCAGATGCAGACAACATACAGCTGGACATGGACAGTCTCTTGGGATCATGAAGGCCTGTGAACAAGTAAGACAAAGAAGAAAGTCAATACATGAAAAGAAACTGAATGTATACTTACTTGTTACACAGTTGCAGATGAAAAAAAAAAAAAAAAGGTAAGCCAGAGTTCCAGATTCAGACAACCATATACAGTTGATGTATAGCCTCTTGGGATCACAAGGTCCTGTGAACAAGTAAGACAAAGAAGAAAGTCAATACATTAAAATAAACTGAATGCTTACTTACCGATTACACAGTTGCAGATAAATAGAAAATCAGTCAGATTGAGATCTAGATGCAGACAACGGCAAACACTTGGAGATCGACAGACTCTTGGGATCATGAGGTCCTGTAAACAAGACAAAAAGAAAGTCAATACATGAAAAGAAACTGAATGTATACTTACCTGTTACACAGTTGCAGATGAATACACAGCCAATAAGACGAAAAATCCATATGCAGACAACCACATACAGCTGGACATGGACAGTCTCTTGGGATCCTGAAGTCCTGTGAACAAGTAAGACAGAAGAAAATCAAAATACGAAAAGAAACTGAACGTATACTTACCTGTTACACAGTTGCAGATGAATACAAAGTCAGTCATATTGAGTTCCAGATGCCGACAACGGCAAACACTTGGAGATCCATAGCCTCTTGGGATCATGAAGTCCTGTCAACAAGTAAGACAAAGAAAAGTAAGTCAATATTTGAAAAGAAACTGAATACTTACTTAGCAATTACACAGTTGCAGATGAATAGAAAATCAGTCAGATTGAGTTCCAGATGCAGACAACGGCAAACAGCTGGAGATGAATAGTCTTTTGGGATCATAAGGTCCTGTAAACAAGTAAGACAAAGAAGAAAGTCAAGACTTGAAAAGAAACTGAATGCTTATTTACCGATAACACAGTTGCAGATGAATACACAGCCATTAAGAAAGAATTCCAGATGCAGAAGACCACATATAGCTGCACATGGACAGTCTCTTGGGATCATGAAGTCCTGTGAACAAGTAAGACAAAGAAGAATATCAAAATATGAAAAGAAACTGAATGTATACTTACCTGTTACACAGTTGCAGATGAAAAAAAGCCAGTAAGCCAGAGTTCCAGATTCAGACAACCATATACAGTTGATGTATAGTCTCTTGGGATCACGAGGTTCTGTGAAGAAGTAAGACAAAGAAGAAAGTCAATACATGAAAAGAAACTGAATGCTTACTTACGGATTACACAGTTGCAGATGAATAGAAAGTCAGTCAGATTGAGATCCAGATGCAGACAACGGCAAACACTTGGAGATCGATAGCCTCTTGGGATCATGAAGTCCTGTGAACAAGTAAGACAAAGAAGAAAATCAAAATATGAAAAGAAACGGAATGTATACTTACCTGTTACACAGTTGCAGATGAATAGAAAGATAGTCAGATTGAGTTCCAGATGCAGACAATGGCAAAAAGTTGGAGATGAATAGTCTCTTGGGATCATGAGGTCCTGTAAACAAGAAAAAAAGAAAGTCAATACATGAAAAGAAACTGAATGCATACTTACCGATTACACAGTTGGAGATGAATACACAGCCATTAAGAAAGAATTCCAGATGCAGACAACCACATACAGCTGGACATGGACAGACTCTTGGGATCATGAAGTCCTGTGAACAAGTAAGACAATATATAAAGTCAATACATGAAAAGAAGCTGAATGTATACTTACCTGTTACACAGTTGCAGATGAAAAAAAGCCAGTAAGCCAGAGTTCCAGATTCAGTCAACCATATACAGTTGATGTATAGTCTCCTGGGATCATGAAGTCCTGTAAACAAGTAAGACAAAGAAAAAAGTAAATACATGAAAAGAAACTGAAAGTATACTTACCTGTAACACAGTTGCAGATGAACACAGCCAATAAGACGAAAAATCCAGATGCAGACAATGGCAAACACTTGGAGATCGATAGCCTCTTGGGGTCATGAAGTCCTTTCAACAAGTAAGACAAAGAAGAAAATCAAAATATGAAAAGAAACTGAATGTATACTTACCTTTTACATAGTTGCAGTTGAAAAAAATCCAGTATGCCAGAGTTCCAGATTCAGACAACCATATACAGTTGATGTATAGTCTCTTGGGATCACAAGGTTCTGTGAACAAGTAAGACAAAGAAGAAAGTCAATACATGAAAAGAAACTGAATGCTTAGTTACAGATTAATAGAATTATTTGCAGATGAATAGAAAGTCAGTCAGATTGAGTTCCAGATGCAGACAACGGCAAACACTTGGAGATCAATAGCCTCTTGGGATCATGAAGTCCTGTCAAGAAGTAAGAAAAAAAAAATCAAAACATGAAAACAAACTGAATGCTTACTTACCGATTACACAGTTGGAGATGAATACACAGCCATTATGAAAGAATTCCAGATGCAGACAACCACATACAGCTGGACATGGACAGACTCTTGGGATCATTAAGTCCTGTGAACAAGTAAGACAAAATAGAAAGTCAATACATGAAAAGAAGCTGAATGTATACTTACCTGTTACACAGTTGCAGATGAAAAAAAGCCAGTAAGCCAGAGTTCCAGATTCAGTCAACCATATACAGTTGATGTATAGTCTCCTGGGATCATGAAGTCCTGTGAACAAGTAAGACAAAGAAAAAAGTAAATACATGAAAAGAAACTGAATGTATACTTACCTGTTACAGAGTTGCAGATGAGCACACAGCCAATAAGATGAAAAATCCAGATGAAGACAATGGCAAACACTTGGAGATCGATAGCCTCTTGGGATCATGAAGTCCTGTCAACAAGTAAGACAAAGAAGAAAATCAAAACATGAAAAGAAACAGAATGTATACTTACCTGTTACACAGTTGCAGATGAATACACAGTCAGTTAGAAAGAATTCCAGATGCAGACAACCACATACAGCTGGACATCGATAGCCTCTTGGGATCATGAAGTCCTGTAAACAAGACAAAAAGAAAGTCAATACATGAAAAGAAACTGAATGTATACTTACCTGTTACAGAGTTGCAGATTAATACACAGCCAGAAAGAAAGAATTCCAGATGCAGACAACCACATACAGCTGGACATGGATAGCCTCTTGGGATCATGAAATCCTGTCAACAAGTAAGACAAAGAACAAAATCAAAATATGAAAAGAAAGTGAATGTATACTCACCTGTTACACAGTTAAAGATAAATAAACAGCCAATAAGAAGAAAAATCCAGATACAGACAATGGCAAACAGCTGGAGATGAACAGTCTCTTGGCATCATGAGGTCCTGTGAACAAGAAAGTCAATACATGAAAAGAAACTGAATGTTTACTTACCGGTTACACAGTTGAAGATGAATACACAGCCAGTACGACAGAGTTCCAGATGCAGACTACGGCAAAAAGTTGGAAATAGATAGTCTCTTGGTATCATGAGGGCCTGTCAACAAGTAAGACAAAGAAGAAAGTCAAAACATGGAAAGAAACTGAATGTATACTTACCTGTTACACAGTTGCAGATGAAAAAAAAGCCAGTAAGCCAGAGTTCCAGATTCAGACAACCATATACAGTTGATGTATCGTCTCTTGAGATCACGAGGTCCTGTCAACAAGTAAGACTAAGAAGAAAATCAAAATATAAAAAGAAACTGAATGTTTACTTACCTGTAACACAGTTGCAGATTAATACACAGTCAGTAAGAAAGAATTCAAGATGCAGACAACCACATACAGCTGCATATGGACAGTCGCTTGGGATCATGAAGTCATGTGAACAAGTAAGACTAAGAAGAAAGTCAATACATGAAAAGAAACTGAATGCTTACTTACCGATTACACAGTTGCAGATAAATTGAAAGTCAGTCAGATTGAGATCCAGATGCAGACAACGGCAAACACTTGGAGATCGATAGCCTCTTGGGATCATGAAGTCCTGTCAACAAGTAAGACAAAGAAGAAAGTCAATACATGAAAAGAAACTGAATGTTTACTTCATACAGATGGACATGGATAGTGTCTTGCGATCATGAAGTCCTGTGAACAAGTAAAACAAAAAAAAAAGTCAAATCATAAAAAGAAACTGAATGCTTACTTACCGATTACATAGTTGCAGATGAAAAAAAGCCAGTAAGCTAGAGTTCCAGATTCAGACAACCATATACAGTTGATGTATAGTCTCTTGAGATCATGAGGTCCTGTGAAAGGGACAAAATGAAAGTCAATACATGAAAAGAAATGGAATGTATACTTACCTGTTACACAGTTGCAGACTCATACACAGCCAGTAAGAAAGACTTCCAGATGCAGACAACCACATACAGCTGGACTTGAATATCTCTTGGGATCATGAAGTCCTGACAAAGAGTAAGACAAAGATGAAAATCAAAATATGAAAAGAAACTGAATGTATACTTACCTGTTACACAGTTGCAGATGAAAAAAAGGCCAGTAAGCCAGAGTTCCAGATGCAGACAACCATATACAGTTGATGTATAGTCTCTTGGGATCACGAGGTCCTGTGAACAAGTAAAACAATGAAGAAAGTTAATACATGAAAAGAAACGGAATGTTTACTTACCTGTTACACAGTTGCAGATGAATACACAGCAAGAAAGAAAGAATTCCAGATGCAGACAACATACAGCTGGACATGGACAGTCTCTTGGGATCATGAAGGCCTGTGAACAAGTAAGACAAAGAAGAAAGTCAATACATGAAAAGAAACTGAATGTATACTTACTTGTTACACAGTTGCAGATGAAAAAAAAAAAAAAAACGTAAGCCAGAGTTCCAGATTCAGACAACCATATACAGTTGATGTATAGTCTCTTGGGATCATGAAGGCCTGTGAACAAGTAAGATAAAGAAGGAAGTCAATACATGAAAATAAACTGAATGCTTACTTACCGATTACACAGATGCAGATGAATAGAAAATCAGTCAGATTGAGATCCAGATGCAGACAACGGCAAACACTTGGAGATCAACAGACTCTTGGGATCATGAGGTCCTGTAAACAAGACAAAAAGAAATTCAATACATGAAAAGAAACTGAATGTATACTTACCTGTTACACAGTTGCAGATGAATACACAGCCAATAAGACGAAAAATCCAGATGCAGACAACCACATACAGCTGGACATGGACAGTCTCTTGGGATCATGAAGTCCTGTGAACAAGTAAGACAGTGAAAATCAAAATATGAAAAGAAACTGAACGTATACTTACCTGTTACACAGTTGCAGATGAATAGAAAGACAGTCAGATTGAGTTCCAGATGCAGACAACGGCAAACAGCTGGAGATGAATAGTCTTTTGGGATCATGAGGTCCTGTAAACAAGACAAAAAGAAAGTCAATACATGAAAAGAAACCGAATGTATACTTACCTGTTACACAGTTGCAGATGAATATACAGCCAATAAGACGAAAAATCCAGATGCAGATGAATAGTCTCTTGGGCTCATGAGGTCCTGTAAACAAGACAAAGAAGAAAGTCAATGCAGGAAAAGTAACTGAATGCTTACTTAGCAATTACACAGTTGCAGATGAATAGAAAGTCACAGCCAGTAAGAAAGAATTCCAGATGCAGACAACCACATACAGCTGCACATGGAAAGTGTCTTGGGATCATGAAGTCCTGTCAACAAGTAAGACAAAGAAGAAAATCAAAACATGAAAAGAAACTGAATGTATACTTACCTGTTACACAGTTGCAGATGAATACACAGTCAGTAAGAAAGAATTCCAGATGCAGACAACCACATACAGCTGGACATCGATAGCCTCTTGGGATCATGAAGTCCTGTAAACAAGACAAAAAGAAAGTCAATACATGAAAAGAAACTGAACTTATACTTACCTGTTACACAGTTGCAGATGAAAAGAAACGGAATGTATACTAACCTGTAACACAGTTGCAGATTAATACAAAGCCAAAAAGAAAAAAAAATCCAGATGCAGACAACAGCAACCAGCTGGAGATGAATACTCTCTTGGGATCATGACGTCCTGTCAACAAGTAAGACAAAGAAGAAAATCAAAATATGAAAAGAAATTGAATGTATACTTACCTATAACACAGTTGCAGATGAATACACAGCCAATAAAACGTAAAATCCAGATGCAGACAACGGCAAACAGCTTGAGATGAATAGTCTCTTGGGATCATGAGTCAATAAAAAAGTCAATACATGAATAGAATCGGAATGTATACTTACCTGTTACACAGTTGCAGGTGAATAAGAAAGTCAGTCAGACTGAGATCGAGATGCAGACAACGGCAAACACTTGGAGATCGATAGCCTCCTGGGATCATGAAGTCCTGTGAACAAGACAGACAAAGAACAAAATCAAAATACAAAAAGAAACTGAATGTACACTTACCTGTTACACAGTTGCAGATGAATACACAGCAAGAAAGAAAGAATTCCAGATGCAGACAGCCACATACAGCTGGACATGGACAGACTCTTGGGATCATGAAGTACTGTGAACAAGACAAAGAAGAAAATCAAAATATGAAAAGAAACTGAATGTACACTTACCTGTTACACAGTTGCTGATAAAGAAAAGCCAGTAAGCCAGAGTTCCAGATTCAGACAACCATATACAATTGATGTATAAACTCTTGGGATCACAAGGTCCTGTGAACAAGTAAGACAAAAAAGAAAGACAATACATGAAAAGAAACTGAATGTATACTTACCTGTTACACAGTTGCAGATGAATATAAAGTCAGACAGATTGAGTTCCAGATGCAGACAACGGCAAACAGCTGGAGATGAATACTCTCTTGGGATCATGAGGTCCTGTAAACAAGATAAAAAGAAAGTCAATACATGAAAAGAAACTGAACGTATACTTACGTGTAACACAGTTGCAGATGAATACACACCCAATAAGACATAAAATCCAGATGCAGACAACGGCAAACAGGTGGAAATGAATAGTCTCTTGGGATCATGAGGTCCTGTAAACAAGTAAGACAAAGAAGAAAATCAAAATATGAAAAGAAACTGAATGTTTACTTACCTGTAACACAGTTGCAGATGAAAAAAATAAAGCCAGTAAGCCAGAATTCCAGATTCAGACAACCATATACAGTTGATTTATAGTCTCTTGGGATCACGAGGTACTGTGAACAAGTAAGACAAAGAAGAAAGTCAATACATGAAAAGAAACTGAATGTATACTTACCTGTAACACAGTTGCAGATGAATACACTGTCAGTAAGAAAGAATTCCAGATGCAGACAACCACATACAGCTGGACATCGATAGCCTCTTGGGATCATGAGGTCCTGTAAACAAGACAAAAAAAAAAAGCCAATACTTGAAAAGAAACTGAATGTATACTTACCTGTTACACAGTTGCAGTTGAAAAAAAGCCAGTAAGCCAGAGTTCCAGATTCAGACAACCATATACAGCTGGACATCGATAGCCTCTTGGGATCACGAGGTCCTGTGAACAAGGAAGACAAAGAAGAAAGTCAATACATGAAAAGAAATTGAATGTATACTTACCTGTTACAAATTTGCAGATGAATATAAATTCAGTCAGATTGAGATCCTGATGCAGACAACGGCAAACACTTGGAGATCGATAGCCTCTTGGGATCATGAAGTCCTGTGAACAAGTAAGACAAAGAAGAAAATAAAACATGAAAAGAAACTGAATGTATACTTACCTGTTACAAAGTTGCGGATGAATACAAATCCAGTAAGAAAGAATTCCAGATGCAGACAACCACATCCAGCTGGACATGGAAAGTCTCTTGGGATCATGAGGTCCTGTAAACAAGTCAAAGAAGAAAGTCAATACATGAAAAGAAACTAAATGTATACTTACCTGTTACACAGTTGCAGATAAATACACAGTCAGTAAGAAAGAATTCCAGTTGCAGACAACCACATACAGCTGGACATGGACAGTCTCTTGGGATCATGAAGTCCTGTGAACAAGTAAGACAGTGAAAATCAAAATATGAAAAGAAACTGAACGTATACTTACCTGTTACACAGTTGCAGATGAATAGAAAGACAGTCAGATTGAGTTCCAGATGCAGACAACGGCAAACAGCTGGAGATGAATAGTCTTTTGGGATCATGAGGTCCTGTAAACAAGACAAAAAGAAAGTCAATACATGAAAAGAAACCGAATGTATACTTACCTGTTACACAGTTGCAGATGAATATACAGCCAATAAGACGAAAAATCCAGATGCAGATGAATAGTCTCTTGGGCTCATGAGGTCCTGTAAACAAGAGAAAGAAGAAAGTCAATGCAGGAAAAGTAACTGAATGCTTACTTAGCAATTACACAGTTGCAGATGAATAGAAAGTCACAGCCAGTAAGAAAGAATTCCAGATGCAGACAACCACATACAGCTGCACATGGAAAGTGTCTTGGGATCATGAAGTCCTGTCAACAAGTAAGACAAAGAAGAAAATCAAAACATGAAAAGAAACTGAATGTATACTTACCTGTTACACAGTTGCAGATGAATACACAGTCAGTAAGAAAGAATTCCAGATGCAGACAACCACATACAGCTGGACATCGATAGCCTCTTGGGATCATGAAGTCCTGTAAACAAGACAAAAAGAAAGTCAATACATGAAAAGAAACTGAACTTATACTTACCTGTTACACAGTTGCAGATGAAAAGAAACGGAATGTATACTAACCTGTAACACAGTTGCAGATTAATACAAAGCCAAAAAGAAAAAAAAATCCAGATGCAGACAACAGCAACCAGCTGGAGATGAATACTCTCTTGGGATCATGACGTCCTGTCAACAAGTAAGACAAAGAAGAAAATCAAAATATGAAAAGAAATTGAATGTATACTTACCTATAACACAGTTGCAGATGAATACACAGCCAATAAAACGTAAAATCCAGATGCAGACAACGGCAAACAGCTTGAGATGAATAGTCTCTTGGGATCATGAGTCAATAAAAAAGTCAATACATGAATAGAATCGGAATGTATACTTACCTGTTACACAGTTGCAGGTGAATAAGAAAGTCAGTCAGACTGAGATCGAGATGCAGACAACGGCAAACACTTGGAGATCGATAGCCTCCTGGGATCATGAAGTCCTGTGAACAAGACAGACAAAGAACAAAATCAAAATACAAAAAGAAACTGAATGTACACTTACCTGTTACACAGTTGCAGATGAATACACAGCAAGAAAGAAAGAATTCCAGATGCAGACAGCCACATACAGCTGGACATGGACAGACTCTTGGGATCATGAAGTACTGTGAACAAGACAAAGAAGAAAATCAAAATATGAAAAGAAACTGAATGTACACTTACCTGTTACACAGTTGCTGATAAAGAAAAGCCAGTAAGCCAGAGTTCCAGATTCAGACAACCATATACAATTGATGTATAAACTCTTGGGATCACAAGGTCCTGTGAACAAGTAAGACAAAAAAGAAAGACAATACATGAAAAGAAACTGAATGTATACTTACCTGTTACACAGTTGCAGATGAATATAAAGTCAGACAGATTGAGTTCCAGATGCAGACAACGGCAAACAGCTGGAGATGAATACTCTCTTGGGATCATGAGGTCCTGTAAACAAGATAAAAAGAAAGTCAATACATGAAAAGAAACTGAACGTATACTTACGTGTAACACAGTTGCAGATGAATACACACCCAATAAGACATAAAATCCAGATGCAGACAACGGCAAACAGGTGGAAATGAATAGTCTCTTGGGATCATGAGGTCCTGTAAACAAGTAAGACAAAGAAGAAAATCAAAATATGAAAAGAAACTGAATGTTTACTTACCTGTAACACAGTTGCAGATGAAAAAAATAAAGCCAGTAAGCCAGAATTCCAGATTCAGACAACCATATACAGTTGATTTATAGTCTCTTGGGATCACGAGGTACTGTGAACAAGTAAGACAAAGAAGAAAGTCAATACATGAAAAGAAACTGAATGTATACTTACCTGTTACACAGTTGCAGTTGAAAAAAAGCCAGTAAGCCAGAGTTGCAGATTCAGACAACCATATTCAGTTGATGTATAGTCTCTTTGGATCACGAGGTCCTGTGAACAAGTAAGACAAAGAAGAAAGTCAATACATGAAAAAAAACTAAATGTATACTTACCTATTGCACAGTTGCAGATTAATACACAGCCAATAAGACGTAAAATCCAGATGCAGACAACGGCAAACAGCTGGAGATGAATAGTCTCTTGGGATCATGAGGTCCTGTAAATAAGATAAAAAGAAAGTCAATACATGAAAAGAAACTGAATGTATACTTACCTGTTACACAGTTGCAGATGAATAGAAAGTCAGTCAGATTGAGTTCCAGATGCAGACAACGGCAAATACTTGGAGATCAATAGCCTCTTGGGATCATGAAGTCCTGTGAACAAGTAAGACAAAGAAGAAAGTCAAAACATGAAAAGAAACTGAATGTATACTTACCTGTTACACAGTTGCAGATGAATACACAGCCAATAAGACGAAAAATCCAGATGCAGTTGAATAGTCTCTTGGGATCACGAGGTCCTGTGAACAAGTAAGACAAAGAAGAAAGTAAATAAATGAAAAGAAACTGAATGTATACTTACCTATTGCACAGTTGCAGATGAACACACAGTCAGTAAGAAAGAATTCCAGTTGCAGACAACCACATACAGCTGGACATGGACCGTCTCTTGGGATCCTGAAATCCTATGAATAAGTAAGACAAATAAGAAAGTCAATACATGAATAGAAACGGAATGTATACTTACCTGTTACACAGTTGCAGATGAATAGAAAGTCAGTCAGATTGAGATCCAGATGCAGACAACGGCAAACAGCTGGAGATGAATAGTCTCTTGGGATCATGAAATCTTGTGAACAAGTAAGACAAAGAAGAAAATCAAAATATAAAAAGAAACTGAATGTATACTTACGTGTAACACAGTTGCAGATGAATACACAGTCAGTAAGAAAGAATTTCAGATGCAGACAACAACATACAACTGGAGATCGATAGCCTGTTGGGATCATGAGGTCCTGTAAACAAGTAAGACAAATAAGAAAGTCAATACATGAAAACAAACTGAATGTATACTTACCTGTTACACAGTTGCAGATGAAAAGAAACTGAATGTATACTTACCTGTAACACAGTTGCAGATTAATACAAAGCCAATAAGATAAAAAATCCAGATGCAGACAACAGCAAACAGCTGGAGATGAATACTCTCTTGGGATCATGAAGTCCTGTCAACAAGTAAGACAAAGAAGAAAACCTAAATATGAAAAGAAATTGAATGTATACTTACCTATAACACAGTTGCAGATGAACACACAGCCAATAAAACGTAAAATCCAGATGCAGACAACGGCAAACAGCTGGAGATGAATAGTCTCTTGGGATCATGAGGTCCTGTAAACAAGACAAAAAAAAGTCAATACATGAATAGAAACGGAATGTATACTTACCTGTTACACAGTTGCAGATGAATAGAAAGTCAGTCAGATTGTGATCCAGATGCAGACAACGGCAAACAGCTGGAGATGAATAGTCTCTTGGGATCATGAAATCTTGTGAACAAGTAAGACAAAGAAGAAAATCAAAATATAAAAAGAAACTGAATGTATACTTACGTGTAACACAGTTGCAGATGAATACACACCCAATAAGACGTAAAAGCCAGATGCAGACAACGGCAAACAGCTGGAAATGAATAGTCTCTTGGGATCATGAGGTCTTGTAAACAAGTAAGACAAAGAAGAAAGTCAAAACGAAAAGAAACTGAATGTATACTTACCTGTTACACAGTTGCAGATGAATACACAGCCAATAAGACGAAAAATTCAGATGCAGTTGAAAAGTCTCTTGGGATCACGAGGTCCTGTGAACAAGTAAGACAAAGAAGAAAGTCAATACATGAAAAGAAACGGCATGCTTACTTACCGATTACACAGTTGCAGATGAAAACACAGCCAATAAGACGTAAAATCCAGATGCAGACAACGGCAAACAGCTGGAGATGAGGTTCTGTAAATAAGACAAAAAAAAAAGTCAATACATGAATAGAAACGGAATGTATACTTACCTGTTACACAGTTGCAGATGAAAAAAAGCCAGTAAGCCAGAGTTCCAGATACAGACAACCATATACAGTTGATGTATAGTCTCTTGGGATCACGAGGTCCTGTGAACAAGTAAGACAAAGAAGAAAGTCAATACATGAAAAGAAACTGAATGCTTACTTACCTTTTACAAACTTGCAGATGAATACAAATCCAGTAAGAAAGAATTCCAGATGCAGACAATCACATCCAGCTGGACATGGATAGTCTCTTGGGATCATGAGGTCCTGTAAACAAGACAAAGAAGAAAGTCAATACATGAAAAGAAACTGAATGTATACTTACCTGTTACACAGTTGCAGATGAATAGAAAGTCAGTAAGATTGAGTTCCATATGCAGACAACCGCAAACACTTGGAGATCGATAACCTCTTGGGATCATGAAGTCCTGTCAACAAGTAAGACAAAGAAGAAAGTCAATACATGAAAAGAAACTGAATGTATACTTACCTGTTACACAGTTGCAGATGAATACACAGTCAGTAAGAAAGAATTCCAGATGCAGACAACCACATACAGCTGGACATCGATAGCCTCTTGGGATCATGAAGTCCTGTCAAGAAGACAACAAGAAAGTCAATATATGAAAAGAAACTGAATGTATACTTACCTGTTACACAGTTGCAAATTAAAAAAAGCCAGTAAGCCAGAGTTCCAGATTCAGACAACCATATACAGTTGATGTATAGTCTCTTGGGATCACGAGGTCCTGTGAACAAGTAAGACAAAGAAGAAAATCAATACATGAAAAGAAACTGAATGTATACTTACCTTTTACAAACTTGCAGATGAATACAAATCCAGTAATAAAGAATTCCAGATGCAGACAACCACATCAAGCTGGACATGGATAGTCTCTTGGGATCATGAGGTCCTGTAAACAAGACAAAGAAGAAAGTCAATACATGAAAAGAAACTGAATGTATACTTACCTGTTAAACAGTTGCAGATGAATAGAAAGTCAGTAAGATTGAGTTCCATATGCAGACAACCGCAAACACTTGGAGATCGATAACCTCTTGGGATCATGAAGTCCTGTCAACAAGTAAGACAAAGAAGAAAGTCAATACATGAAAAGAAACTGAATGTATACTTACCTGTTACACAGTTGCAGGTGAATACACAGTCAGTAAGAAAGAATTCCAGATGCAGACAACCACATACAGCTAGACATGGATAGTCTCTTTGGATCATGAAATCTTGTGAACAAGTAAGACAAAGAAGAAAATCAAAACATGAAAAGAAACTGAATGTATACTTACCTCTTGCACAGTTGCAGATGAATAGAAAGTCAGTCAAATTGAGATCCAGATGCCGACAACGGCAAACACTTGGAGATCGATAGCCTCTTGGGATCATGAAGTCCTGTCAAGAAGTAAGAAAAAGAAGAAAATCAAAACATGAAAAGAAACTGAATGTATACTTACCTGTAACACAGTTGCAGATTAATACAAAGCCAATAAGATAAAAAATCCAGATGCAGACAACAGCAAACAGCTGGAGATGAATACTCTCTTGGGATCATGAAGTCCTGTCAACAAGTAAGACAAAGAAGAAAACCTAAATATGAAAAGAAATTGAATGTATACTTACCTATAACACAGTTGCAGATGAACACACAGCCAATAAAACGTAAAATCCAGATGCAGACAACGGCAAACAGCTGGAGATGAATAGTCTCTTGGGATCATGAGGTCCTGTAAACAAGACAAAAAAAAGTCAATACATGAATAGAAACGGAATGTATACTTACCTGTTACACAGTTGCAGATGAATAGAAAGTCAGTCAGATTGAGATCCAGATGCAGACAACGGCAAACAGATGGAGATGAATAGTCTCTTGGGATCATGAAATCTTGTGAACAAGTAAGACAAAGAAGAAAATCAAAATATAAAAAGAAACTGAATGTATGCTTACGTGTAACACAGTTGCAGATGAATACACACCCAATAAGACGTAAAAGCCAGATGCAGACAACGGCAAACAGCTGGAAATGAATAGTCTCTTGGGATCATGAGGTCCTGTAAACAAGTAAGACAAAGAAGAAAGTCAAATCGAAAAGAAACTGAATGTATACTTACCTGTTACACAGTTGCAGATGAATACACAGCCAATAAGACGAAAAATTCAGATGCAGTTGAAAAGTCTCTTGGGATCACGAGGTCCTGTGAACAAGTAAGACAAAGAAGAAAGTCAATACATGAAAAGAAACGGCATGCTTACTTACCGATTACACAGTTGCAGATGAAAACACAGCCAATAAGACGTAAAATCCAGATGCAGACAACGGCAAACAGCTGGAGATGAATAGTCTCTTGGGATCATGAGGTTCTGTAAATAAGACAAAAAAAAAAAAAAGTCAATACATGAATAGAAACGGAATGTATACTTACCTGTTACACAGTTGCAGATGAAAAAAAGCCAGTAAGCCAGAGTTCCAGATACAGACAACCATATACAGTTGATGTATAGTCTCTTGGGATCACGAGGTCCTGTGAACAAGTAAGACAAAGAAGAAAGATAATACATGAAACGAAACTGAATGCTTACTTACCTTTTACAAACTTGCAGATGAATACAAATCCAGTAAGAAAGAATTCCAGATGCAGACAATCACATCCAGCTGGACATGGATAGTCTCTTGGGATCATGAGGTCCTGTAAACAAGACAAAGAAGAAAGTCAATACATGAAAAGAAACTGAATGTATACTTACCTGTTACACAGTTGCAGATGAATAGAAAGTCAGTAAGATTGAGTTCCATATGCAGACAACCACATACAGCTAGACATGGATAGTCTCTTTGGATCATGAAATCTTGTGAACAAGTAAGACAAAGAAGAAAATCAAAACATGAAAAGAAACTGAATGTATACTTACCTCTTGCACAGTTGCAGATGAATAGAAAGTCAGTCAAATTGAGATCCAGATGCCGACAACGGCAAACACTTGGAGATCGATAGCCTCTTGGGATCATGAAGTCCTGTCAAGAAGTAAGAAAAAGAAGAAAGTCAATACATGAAAAGAAACTGAATGTATACTTACCTGTTACACAGTTGCAGATGAATACACAGTCAGTAAGAAAGAATTCCAGATGCAGACAACCACATACAGCTAGACATGGATAGTCTCTTTGGATCATGAAATCTTGTGAACAAGTAAGACAAAGAAGAAAATCAAAACATGAAAAGAAACTGAATGTATACTTACCTGATACACAGTTGCAGATGAAAAGAAACGGAATGTATACTTACCTGTTACACAGTTGCAGATGAATACACAGTCAGCAAGAAAGAATTTCAGATGCAGACAACAACATACAGCTGGAGATCGATAGCCTGTTGGGATCATGAGGTCCTGTAAACAAGACAAAAAGAAAGTCAATACATGAAAAGAAACTGAATGTATACTTACCTATAACACAGTTGCAGATGAATACACAGCCAATAAAACGTAAAATCCAGATTGCAGACAACGGCAAACAGCTGGAGATGAATAGTCTCTTGGGATCATGAGGTCCTGTGAACAAGTAAGACAAAGAAAAAAGTCAATACATGAAAAGAAACTGAATGTATACTTACATGTTACAAAGTTGCAGATGAATGCATCTGGAATTCTTTCTTACTGGATTTGTAGACAACCACATCCACCTGGACAGGGATAGTCTCTTGGGATCATGAGGTCCTGTAAACAAGACAAAGATAAAAGTCAATACATGAAAAGAAACTGAATGTATACTTACCTGTTACACAGTTGCAGATGAATAGAAAGTCAGTAAGAAAGAATTCCAGATGCAGACAACCACATCCAGCTGGACATGGATAGTCTCTTGGGATCATGAGGTCCTGTAAACAAGACAAAGAAGAAAGTCAATACATGAAAAGAAACTGAATGTACACTTACCTGTTACACAGTTGCAGATGAATAGAAAGTCAGTCACATTGAGTTCCAGATGCAGACAACGGCAAACACTTGGAGATCTATAGCCTCTTGGGGTCATGAAGTCCTGTGAACAAGTAAGAAAAAGAAGAAAGTCAAAACATGAAAAGAAACTGAATGTATACTTACCTGTTGCACAGTTGCAGATGAATAGAAAGTCAGTCACATTGAGTTCCAGATGCAGACAACGGCAAACACTTGGAGATCTATAGCCTCTTGGGATCATGAAGTCCTGTCAACAAGTAAGACAAAGAAGAAAGTCAATACATGAAATGAAACTGAATGTATACTTACCTGTTACACAGTTGCAGATGAATACACAGCCATTAAGAAAGAATTCCAGATGCAGACAACCACAAATAGCTGGACATGGACAGTCTCTTGGGATCATGAAGTCCTGTGAACAAGTGAGACAACGAAGAAAGTCAATACATGAAAAGAAACTGAATGTATACTTACCTGTTACACAGTTGCAGATGAATACACAGCCATTAAGAAAGAATTCCAGATGCAGATGAAGAGCAAGTTAGTTGATTGAGAAACATCCAACCAAGAAAAACGCATTTTTAGCTAAACAAAAAAACAACACTTTTCGGTTGAGAGTCATATCTCATATGAAGACATATTAGAAAAGTCTATTATCTTTTGAAAATAACAAAATCTGACATGTGTGACTGTCATTGTAAGGCCAAGTAGGAAGGCATTAAGAATCAGTCCAAAAAATAATTATATCAGACAAAGTATTTATGAGTGTAGGACTTACAGGTCTGATATGATGGAGTTACAGCAAAGGATTAAACATTTTTAATCAATAATAAGGCCAGTGAATGTCAGTTTTCTTGGCTGGGTATTTTCACAGCTGCTGTATCTTGTTTGGTGTTTCTGGGCTTTACAGCTCTTTATGTCAAGTGTAAACAGATCCAAAGTGTCATTCTCAGTGCTGATTACATCTGAAATTAACCATAAACCAGAGGTGAGTGGCTAGCAACAGGGTAATGCAGCTCAACACATGTTTCAGTTTACTACACACCCATGTCGCCTCTCCAAAGTCACAGTGATTCTAAAGTCACTCAATACAAAGCACTTAAAAACCAAACCATAAAACACTGCTTAAATCACAAATACATTAATAAAGACTTTGAGCCCATTTCCCTGAAACGGTTCACCCATTAAAGATAATAGACAAAGAAGGTTGGGAGCAGGTGGCTAGTGTTTTCTTACCTGACTGGTGTGACTGGGTAGGGCCAGTAAGTCCTGGCATAGCACCTTCTCTATGTTCCTGGAGAGTACAACAGATCCCAGGCAGCACATGTGAAGCCTTTCTCGGTGGTAAAGGACCAGACATCAAACCTGCAATCAGCAGTGGAGTGCAAAAAGTCTGCAGAATGGCTTGCTCCCTCATCAGTAGGTAAGCAAGTGGCCCAGAGACGACAATCCTGGCGTCTGTCTTCTTTCAAACTGTGTCTTGAATCTAGTGCACTAGTGGCACCGTGACACTGTGGCATTACCCTTTGGGCCCTATATTTAAGAGTGTCTTACAATAAAATTTTCAACAGTGAGAACGCCGCCCTTAGTAGTTGTCCTCGTTGCTGGAGCATGCAGAGCCATAGACAAACTGCTGAAGACATTTAATTGGTTAGAGAGGTGAAAACCAGCTGTGGGGGTGTAGAAAACCTCTGTTTTCCATGGTCAAGATGATGCTTGCAGGGCTGCTCCATGGCCACCATTGTCTTTGAAGAAAAAAACACAGAGGTTAGTTAGTTAGTAAAGCAAAGTAATGTAAAGTAACACACATAGTGTATTCCAAGATTAAAACTGGCTAAGATAAACAATCAATAGCTATCAGCTGGGATACAGACAGACAGAAAGAGCATTGTGGATGGATGGAGAGAGAAAAGAGTTGTAAGGGAACAAGACAGGAAAACAAACCCCAGAAACTTACTAAACTCTGTTAACATGGCTGCACCTAATCTCACCCCCAATACCCAACTTCACCACTTTCACCATTGGTACTATTTTCATATGTTTCTAAGACTAGAACAAGCTGAATTTAAAAGAACAGGTCATGTGTTTGTACATCCAAGCACATTTTCACTAGAGTTTGGGGAGCTCAGTCAAGTTAGTTTGATATTGGATCTGCAGATATTTACTTCTCCCCTGCTCTCACTCACAATGTCCTAACATCTCTGACATGATTTTTTTAAACAATAGAGAACAGATAAACTGCAATCACTAAATATTCTTCTCAAAATGAAAAGACTGGAAATGTTGAGGAAATATAATCAAAATAGCCAGAATTCTTGCAGCAGGTGCCGTAGATGGTAAAAGAACGTCTATAAAGTGTGGATACCGAAAACTCTCACAGAGATATGGAGCTGCTGGTGTTAGTTAAAAAGACAGTCAAACCTACTGAAGAACAGAGACTAAATAAAAATCAATGACTAACCTTAACTTCCTCACTTTTAAGGAATGGATATATTTTAGCACTTTAGACAATATAAACATGCATGTAGCACATTTTTATAACGAATAAATCATTACTGTGACACTGTCATAAAATATGCCTATTTGAACCATTTTTAAATAATATTGTTCCAGTAAAACATCCATATAGCTTACACATCCAAAGTCAGCTGTAGTGTACAGAGACACATCTGATAAATATACTACAACCCTTAGAATAGCCAGATTACAATTTGCTAACAAATGCTTAAGAGATCCTGGAGAATTCTGGAGAAAGGTCTTGTGGACAAATGAGACTAGGATTAACCTATATCAGAGTGATGGAAAGACAGAAATTGTGGATTGCTCACTCGCGCTTCAAGGGAGGTAAAATTTAGTTTGCACTCACCCTCTTATTAACGGTACATACTTGGAGCCCATAGGAACCATCCAAAACATAGGTGTTGGAAAGCTCCCACAAAGGTGTTTGTACTTCAGAAATCTTTCTTTCTGAAGTCATTTTATAATCCTGGGTGTTTCCTTGTGAAAGTAAAGTCTGAACTGTGCAAGTCCTCAGTTTGAGTTGCTGAGAGTCAATTTAGGAGTGATCCCTTTATCCTACAGAGTGCTCTGTGTGTAAGTTTATTCTAATGTCCATATGAAAGCACAAAACCTCATGAATAAAAACATACACAAGGCTTGGCTGAACATATAAGGAAACGTACAACTTACTTAGAACCTATAGTTCCATCAGTAATCTTCATTACAGTGAAGTTAGCCACAGCTAAACCTTTGCTAAAGCATGGTTCTCTCCTTTTGGCTTGTAACCTGGCCTACTTCCAATATACTGCCACATAGTGGATGGAGTAGGAATTACCATGTAAAATGCCATCTGTTGCAACAATGGAGTCACATGGGTATCAGCTATGGCTTCAAGTTGTAGGACTTTTTATGGCATTATAGACAATAGGCAAGTGGCTTAAAGGTCCAACCACAACAGGCCCAATGAGACATAAAGAACCAGCACAACAGGCCCAGTGAGACTAGGGATGCACCTATCAGATATTAGGATCGGATATGTGTCCCTATATTAACAACAACCCCTTTTGGTCTCACTGACTTAATATTTCAGAATTACTTATTTTAGTGACAAATAAATAGCAATTTAATACATTCATATCTGTGTGTTAATTTGTTGTATTTTATTTTACAAACATGGTGAGGTAAACAGTTTATTTTTTTAACAATGTATCGGATCAATATTGTGTATCGATCGATAAGTTTATGTATTGGTATAGAAACTGAACAATGTTGGTGCATCATTAAATGTAACATATAGGAAACAGTGTGTCTTTGACAACTTCCCTAGTTAATAGAATATGCCTACATTGATAAATCCCCATACGTTTCACCCTGATTGGTGAATGTTTAGCCTTTCAAATGCATGCTTGAATGTGATTGGCTAATGGCAACCACAATAATTGACATGTCAAGTCTTCTGGACAGACAGTATTATAGAATAGGCTAAAGACGCAGTATGTAAAATTGCAGCTTGACTGGCTGTATGGTTTCTGAGAAACAGTTACGTACCACTGACCTCACCCTGCTCTGCTCACTGAGAGACAGGTAATCAGTCACACAAGTCATGTCAGACTTACTATTCAAACGTGCTGTATGTAGCTGTTACTTAATATCTGTCCGTGTCTCTTTGGATTAGGACAGAGTCATCACCACAGGCCCTCTCCTGCATTTTATCCACCGACTTGATGATCTGGTCTTAAAAACTGCTGAAGGTATACAAACTGTCCTCCTAGAACAGCTGCAGCTTTGCTTGGTCTGCCACTCAGAAGATCCAAATTTCATCAAGATGTCTGATGTAAGCCTGTACCTTTTTGTGATGTAAAACTGTGGTGCATGTATAGATTTTAACATGTATTTGTGATGCAATAAGCTGTTTTATTAATTGCTTAAACTATAGAGGAGCATTATTGGGCTAATGAGCATTATGAGCTAAATAGTTTAATTGTCACTTTAACAGGTAAGGACACCAGTTTCTCTCAGAGTTAGCTTAAGTTTTACTAATAAAAAAGGTAACTTTGATTAAAAACAAAATAATAATACTGTCTTGCAGACATCTGATTGATGTCATTTATGGCTGATTTACCGTTACAGTAACTTGATCACAATATTCTGCAAAATAAAATGTAGTAGTTTACTATAGCTCCACTGAATATTGGTTTTGTTTGTTGGTTTTATTTGGTTTCCTAAGAGGAATCTGTAACAGGAACAGGTCATTGTAATTTTATGTGTTACCCAGGTTTTAAATGTTCAGAACATTAAAATCAGATGCAAAGCAAAAAACAATAAATAAATAAAAGCAAAAAAACTTTTAAAAATAATACAACGTGAATAAACTGCTCAAAACAGCCATTAAAGCAGATAGAAAATGACTTACTGATAAGTAAGGTAAATAAAACGAGCCTTAAATGACAGCCAATAGCTTGTTGCCAAGACTGGTCTGCGTCAGAGACGGCCAATCAGCGCTCAGGGGGGCGTTACCTCGGCTCCTCCGCTAGAGACGTGCTGTGGATCAGAAAAAAGGTGAGAACGGCGGAGTGAAACACGATGGAAAGTTTTATTAAACTTTGTTTCATAAAATCGCTCATAAAGGTGAACGTTGAGAAGTACGACTGAAACGACGATTTGGATTTAGTCTGCATTTGATTTTGTGAGTGTAATAGGTGAAGCTTTTGGTGCAAATAGTTCAAAAGATTAAAAAGAAAAGCCTGTAGAGTTGAGGCTAACATGCTTAGGGGTCAAGGGGTCATGAGCGAGTGGGCAGTGCTGGCCACCATTTCATGCTGCTAATGAGAGTTTTATATTGAAAGAGGGAAGAAAAAATTGCTTTACTTTGTAAATGTAGTATTATGTGTATCTATTAAGGCGCTGTTTTTGGGAACAGGTCAGTTTTTTCTGGGTGTAATTTTACTCTACTCTGCAATCTGGCTGCACCTGCGTGAACACTCTGCAGCAGTAGTGGCGTGGTGGCGCTGTAAAGTAATCAGTACAGTGCACCGGGGAAGATGCCGCCAAAATTCTGCGTGCTGTGAGCTGCAGATAAAAGTCTTACCACACAGTGCGTCTCACCTGTGGAGCTGTGTCTCTAAAAGCAGCTCAGAACTCAAAGCTAACTTCAGGTTCGCCTGTATCAGGGTTGAGTGCAGAAACAGTCCTAAAGCTTCCTCTGTGAAACTGATACTGCAGCACGCACACTGTTTCCTCTCCCGAGGCCCCGTCTCAAATCAGTCCCTCTTCACTATGTAGTGCACTTTATGGGTCATATAAAAATAGCAGCATCTCCACCAAACAGAGCATGATATGTGTGATCAAGTCATTTCTACTCAGCAGTCGGTTCTACAATTTCCTATTTAGGCTCTCAGAATCATCAGAGACACTTTTCACCTCAAAAGGCACTTGGTGGTCAGTTTGAAGACACTAACCTGTGTGCTGTCCACACCAAAAGAATCACCCTTCTGCTTAAACACCTCCAGCTGGTCGGCAGAGAGCGCACAAACCAGGGCAGTGACTTTTACTTTTTATTTGATTTTGATAGTTAAATCACTTAGGAGCTCGCTGAAGTAATGCTAATGTACCAACAGCTGTGCTAGCTAGCTAGGTTAGCAAGTGCTGCTTTCTCAATAAAGCTGTACAGGAAGATCATGGTCATCTTAGCTCCTTTTATTTGAAACAGATTTAGAAGGCATATTAATAATAGAAGCACTTTATAATTGTGTAATTGCATACTGTAGTTCATCTGTTTCTCTGCATACTTTCACCCTGTTCTTCAGTGGTGAGGACCACCACAGAGCAGGTATTCTGTGGGAGGTGAGCTTTTTATAGCACTGCAGTGTTAAATGTCTGGACGAGTCCAGAACAAATGTGTAAACTGCTCGTTTGGAGCGATAAAAGCAACATTCCTGCAACATCCTCAAATCTGAATGTCCAGATCACTTTTCAGAGGTTTTGATGGCCGATTCTAAAGTCGTGATGAGCGGCAAGTTAGCATGGTGACATTCGTCAAAGTGGTACGTGCCAGTGGATGGCATTTTCGGATGGTGCAGTGGCCACTTCCTAGTGCCAGATGCTGATTAGGAACTGAACCCCCTTTCAAAATGTGCCTGAGCTCTTTACCTACTGGATAGGCTTGACTTTGGGCCCAAGTTATCTTACTAAACTGAGAAATCCTGCTTTGTGAAATGCCCCCCAGGAGTGGCTAAATGTTTACATAAGATACAACTGATTTTGTTAGATGAACAGAATTACTGACACATTTGATTCATTTTGTTGCTCTTGGCGTGCAGGTATCCCACCAATGCAGAGTAATAATTTTATTCTTTTATTATTGTTGATCACAGAAGAGTAGTTGGTGTAATATTGGTGGGGACATTTGAGTAATTCTCTTGTTTTGGTTGAGACTGAGAACTTGTGTCTTTGCTAAAGGAATGCATTGTTGGAGAGGATGCTACGCCTGAGGCCCACGTTAAGGTGTTGCGTGAAAAGTACAGGACGACACAACCTGATTTAATGATCGTGAAGGACCACATGAAGACTTTTGCATTGGCAGCATGGAGAAAGGGGTTTGGCCATTGAAAATGTATACTTGTGTCTTTAATAGTCTATTATAAGATATTTTTGGCTATTCAAGGTTTTTACTCTTCACTACTGCCTTCATCACTACACTTTATTGCAACTATATAATGAAACTTTCGTGTATTTTCTGCTTTTATCTTACAGTTGTATGATGAGTTCAATGCCATCCATCCTTTAATGGTGTACGTTTGTCACTGCTTCACCTGAAACAATGCTGGGAGTTTAGCTCTAAAGGCCTCCTAGGTGATCTTCAAGAGATGCTCGTCAAAAGTGTAAGCACACAATTTTTTTATCTTTACCAGCAGACCTACAGACCTACTCTTAATTTCATTGATACACTCAGACATGTACAGTTTCAGGAAAAGGTGCTTCAGTGTGTATCTAATATTACACTAAATGATGTTTAGTATTCCCTTGATGTTTGTGTAATGGGCCATCTGCATAGTAAAGTGATTTCATTGTGGAAAATCTTACTTACTAAACTTGGACACTCTGTGGGTTCTGTGTGGTAAAATGTTGCTTCTGGTTTCTGGTGGGTGCTTTTCTTTTTAATAAGGCTTAATTTTCTCTGGAGTATAAATGTAACCATTTGATATGGATTCTTTGAGTATGGCATACATTTAGCCATGTTAGGATGATTTTTTTTTTTTAGCTGGTATAATAAAACCTTTTTTGCTTTATTTCATTGTTTTGTTTGCTGTGAGTGCCACATTTGAATAGTATTGAGTCTAATTGTTTTTGTTTGTACTGCAACTCTCTTCTGGCTGGTCTCCCTCTGCGCACCATCAGGCCCCTGCAGCTCATCCAGAATGCAGCGGCACGGGTCGTCTTCAATGTCCCTAAATTCAGCCATGTCACTCCACTGCTGCGTTCTCTCCACTGGCTTCCTGTAGCTGCCCGCATCAGATTCAAAACCCTGACGCTGGCCTACAAAGCCAAGACTGGACCAGCCCCTCCGTACTTGATGGCAATGGTCAAAAGCCGGTCTGCACCAAGAGCCCTTCGAGCTTCAAGTACGGCTCGGCTCGACCCGCCATCCCTCAAAATCCGCGGAAGACAAGCGTCCAGACTTTTTTCTGTCCTGGCACCAAAGTGGTGGAACGAGCTTCCCCTGGGTGTCCGAACGGCCGAGTCGCTCGCTGTCTTCAAACGCAGACTGAAGACCCACCTCTTCAGAGAGTACTTGGGCGAATAGAGTACTATGGTCGCCTTATTGTATTGTGTTTAGTAATGTCTAAGCTTAGAGGTATCTTTGAATTATTAGTCTATTCTAACTAGCTAAGGTTTCTTTCTTGGGTAAATAGCAAAGCACTTTGTAAGTCGCTCTGGATAAGAGCGTCTGCTAAATGCCGTAAATGTAAATGTAAATGTAACAGTCTAACAGTGGATTAGGGCTGCCCGTGGTGATTGTGTGGCTTTAAGCAGATGTGAAGGACGATTCACCACAAGAATACAGCCAAACACTTTCAGGTAAGTTCCAGTGGTATGTAATGTTGAATTTGTGTAGAAATCAAAAGAGAGTACACGCAACAAAAACAAAAAATAGACGAGCTAGATAGTACACTCTTTGTACAACAAGGCCTCAACTGCCTTCATCTGAGGGCTGCAAAGCCTCACGCACGTCTACTATTGCTTCAGCCTACTCCGTGCAAGCTGAACCCCCTTATTGCCTCCTACACAGCCCTTTTAAGATGTATGCTGAAATTGATCCAACTCGCACAAAACATTAAAGTATGAGAAGTCAGTAAAAGAATAACCGTAAAGTTAAGCTAGCTGTAATCAAGGAAACACCTGCATTTAGTTCTCCTTCCATTAAAGCAAGATTTATACAAATTTAGGCTTTGGTGATAATGATTTAGTACCACAGTGAAGTTGTAAAGTAAACCAGAAATAAACCCATATAAATAAGCAAACAAGAGCATGTCATCATTATTATGGCTTAGTACTAAAGTAAAGCAGATGATTGCATGACAGAACAGCACTGACCACAGAATACCTCAAAATGTCCGTTAACTCTTCATCTAAGGTGTGTTTTGAGTTGAATTTAGTAAAAACAAGTCTTTCTGAATGTGTGTTTACACACATTTGATGGGACAGTGCAACACTGCTGAAAGTTAATCCTGCTTTTCTGAACACTATTTAATGTTTGTGTTTTATCATGTGCTGATCATTATAACAGTGAGGCACACAGGAACTTTCACTGTCACTATGGCTAATTTACACTTTGCCATTTAGGCCAGTAAGATGCTTTTGTATTTTGTAGACATATGTATATGTGTGTCTGCAGGTGTGGAGGTCCATGGTATAACATGTGAATTTGCACAACCAGTTCTACTCAGCGCTCAACCACGACTGATCGTCTTGTTCAGCAGTGGCACTTCGAGAGATGCCTGGGACTTACGATCGCCAAGTATGGGATTTACTGCCATTTTTACTGCCAATATTGAACATGTTTGTGTGGATGTTTCAGAGTATTGCAGCACAAAAACAAAGTAGTAAGCTGACTTAAAATAGAGCAACTCCAACAAAGGTGCAGAGTTAAATTGAGAGGAACATAAGTTGATTCAGTAGATTAAAATGTTTGTGCATGTATCATTGTTGGGAAGGCCTAGCCTGCAGTGAAGTGCCAGAATAGTGACTGGAATGGGCGTCACTGTCTTGTTGGATGCACATGTGCATAAATCTTCCATAAATGTACACTGACCAGCCATTTCTTTTCACCACTGTGTTTGATCCAGTTGTACCAGAGAGTTGCACGGCCCCTAACTTTTTATCTCTAGGGGTCAACCTAACCAAACACAAAAGAGCCTGTCACTATCAAAAGTCTTCAACCTTGATTGTGGTTAAAGCATAGTTACAGCACAGTGCTCATGTGTCTGAGACTCGTGAATTAATTAGGCAGTTGAGAATGTTGGCAGTCCCAAAAACTTGGCCCTGCCATCTATGGATGCTTAAAGATGCTTCCTCTCCACCTGCGCTGAGATGCCTTCAAGACCTGCAATGCAAAACCCACTGGTGTGAAAATATCAATTATTATAGTGCAAGCAAGTAATAAATTAAATAAACTTGATGTGTATTCCAGGATTTCACATAATTGTGTTATATCTGACAACTGTGTTAAGATATACTTTTAAATTACGAAACAGTATGATCAATATTTTGATTATCATATAGTTTTGAATTTCAACTTGTCAGATTCTCTTCTGTCCACAGGTCTTGATTATTCAGGAGTGGCTACGAAATGTATTAATGAGGCTCTGACCAACCTCATCCACAGTTCTTGTTGAGTCCACTTTTTCACACTTCTTGTGATACCACTTACAGTGCCCATTGCCATTACCTGCCCAGATTTTTTCCTGTCCACAGCCCTCTATGATTCTGAAGTGGCTATGAAGTTCATTAATGAGGCGATCACCATCTTCATTCACAGATCTTGGTGAGTCCACTTCATCACACTTGTTTTATGCTGTTTACAGAGCCCATGACATAGTTTGTCCAAAGTAGCTTATTTACACAGCTCTCAATGATTCAACTTCATTAATGAGGCTGTTACCAACCTCATTCACAGTTTTTGGTCCACTTGGTCCACTTGGTCCACTTTATCACGTTCCATTTCCTTTCGTTTATGGTACCATTTACAATTGAGTGGACTGATGCTCTTGTGTGCTCTAGATATTTTGGAAATTGCTAAACCACTTTATCCACAGTTGTTGGTGAGTCCACTTCATCACAGTCCCTGATGGACTGCTTACAGTGCCCATTACAATCGACTGCCCAGATTCTCTTTTGTCCACAGCCCTTTTTGATTCAGAAGTGGCTACGAACTTCATATATGAGGCTTTCGCCAACATCGTCCACTGTTCTTGGTACAATCGCCTGCCCAGATTCTCTTCTGTCCACAGTGTTACTGTTACATTCAAGACATAGGTGATCCTGTGATCCAGTATTGCATATTTGATACTGTTAGTGCTGCCATCTGGTGGCCTGTTTCTTGTTGTTTTTGTTTTTCTCTCTCTCCCTCTCCTGGTGAAACGACTGATTGGAAACAGCTGATCTCAATGCGTGTGCTGGTTGGCTGCAGTGTCTGAGCTTTGTCATTGAAATGGTGCCATTGGCGTTTATCTAGTCGCCCGTGGCGTTCTCACCATGTGGCCAAAGGTGGTTGTGATTGAGGCTGTTCAAGATATATAACATGACAATTCACAGTTTGATGTATGTGGATCTATTGTAGCCTACTGTTTTCTGTGTCATTATGTACTTGTTGATGTCCAAGTGGTTTAATCATAGTCATGTTTGTAGTGGTGAGTGCCATTTACTATTTTAATTTCATTTATTATTTTTCATTTATTATTCTCTTGCTTCATGTTGGGGAGGCAGGTAAGGCCATTGTATTTTGTTTTATTATTTTTTAGTTAGGTTAGTTAGTAAGGAGGGATGTCATGTGTGTCTGTAATTTTGGCCTTTGCTCACCCTGATGCTATATGATGTTGACTGTGGTCTTGTTATGTTTGCCTATAATACTACATTTTCATTTGAGCATTAAATCTGTTTCTTTATGGTTTGTTTATCTCCTCAAGCCCTAAACTAGTTTTTTTTATGAAATGGTTTAATAAACTGGGCTGTAAGATTACTCAAAAATTGACTAACTTTACAAGACTTTAACAAAGCAAAACTTCACCAAAAGTGAAGTAGAAAAGAAAAACGTAGGCCAGAGTTATAAGAAAAAGTAGGCCAGAGTTATAAGAACTGCTTTTTATTGGAATTTAAAAACCTGAATGTTCTTATACGACTGAAGACGTGTCGAGGTTCTTCTGTTCCCTGTATGCTCTGTGACTAATTTGCTGAACAAGTAGATCTATCTGAGATATTTCCAAGCTGTTTTAAGCCTGCGTCTGAGATGAACACTGTATGTGAACTTTTACATTCTGAATTTTTAGTTGAAAGTAAGTCAGAAGATGCTGAAAATGATTTCACATCAAAACTGAATTTTATTAAAGAGGCTTTGATGGAGGAACAAAGTTGGGATCAATCTCTTGATAACTGTAGACTAACTGCTGTAACAGAAGAAAGTAATGCCCCATCATGCAGTTATGTATTTTCAGCAAGATGTACATGTACTTAGCATGTACTTAGCTTAGCCCCCTGACAGTGTGTTCTCTGGTCATCTGGGTATACAGAAAACACATCAGCAGATCATGTGTTTTTTCTTTTGGCCTGGTCCTAAAGCTGATGCTGTGTTATGTTGAGTTACGGGAAAACCCAATCAGGTTATTCCATCCACATCACTTCATCCAATCCTAGCATTATGAGCACCATTTCAACGTGTGTAGGGCAGCTGCCCTGGCCACTGATCAAATCCTTCTACTTTTGTGTTACCCCTTGACCAGCTACCTAAACAAATGCTCATGCTTCATTACAGTAACAAGGCTGTGATGGCTGTCTTAAGTATGTTGCGAGAAGGTTACAAAGTATGTTCAGGTTTTTCGCTGCTGCTGCTGCACCTGCATCATTATCCTCTATTTTATTTGTTCCAGACATGAGGAGCTCCTCCCTTACTGTTCCACATTGCATTGTGGTATAATGTAAAAAAGTGTCCATTGAGTATACACCAAAAATTAGCTGTGCGCTAATCCGTATACGTTCGGCACCATTTAAGGTGGCTTCCAGTAAGAAGCTGGAGAATAACTCCAGCCTTGTTGGTGCAGCCGTTTCTTCACGGCATCATAAATCAGCACATTTTACAGTTGTAAAATACATCCAGATAGATCCGGGAACTAATTTTACTGAAGTTCTGAAATTGTTAGCAATTGATCATCACATGTCCAGTGCATATCACCCCGAATCTCAGGGTTCTCTAGAATGTTTTCAACAACCTCAGTGCTTCGTACCTACTGTCTTTAGGTAGATAAAGAATGTGATGATGGCATCCTGGTCTTATTGTTTGCCATTTGTGAAAGTGATCAGGATTCCATTGGGTTTAGCCATTCACAGCTGAATTGTGAATTTCACTTTGGAGATAAAAGACTTGTACGTACCAGGTTCTGCCCTGTGTGCAGAGTTTTCAGGAAGATTGTGTTGATGGAGGTGGATCTGCTAATAGGGTTTTGCTAAGTTCTCCCCTACTGCTTCTGAAGTATCTGCTTTTGTCACACCAGATCTCTTTCTACAGTATTCCGTAATGCCATTTGGGTTACAAAAGGTAATAGCTAATGTAAACAATTGTGAAGCATGTCTGGATGTCGTTGTGATGTCTAGATGTCTATCAGAGTTGGAATGAACATTTGGCAATCCTCTGAAATGTGTTTAAGCGCTTTCTGAAAGTTTCCCTCACACTTAATCTCACTAAATGTGAGTCTGGGAAAGCTAGAGTATCCTAGGTTTGTAAGAAGGTGGGCCAAGGTGAAGTGCGCCCTCTTGAGGCTAAGATACCAACCCTGCAGTTGTGCTTTTGTAGAACCCCTGTTCTAATGACTCCTGACTACACTCAATTCTTCAAGCTGTAAGCTGGGGCTGGAGCTGTCCTCCTTAAAGAAGACTCGAGGTGTTGACCATCCAGTTTATTTTTCATAAAAATTGAAGGAACATCAGATCATGTATAGAACCACTGAGAAGGAAGCTTAGCACTCTTATTAGCTTTTCAACACTTTATGTGGGGTCGAGTGTTTTGGCAGTAGTGCTCTATATATACCACAATATCAGCTGAAGACTGATGAGATGGTTCATGATTGTTCAAGGTTTTAATGTTCAGAATAAGAAAGATTGTGAAAATGTAGTTGCTGATGCGTTGTCTAGGCAGTAGTGTGAGGGTGTTATGACCCTGGGGAGTGTAGAAGAGAGCCTCGTTGGTGCAGCCGTGTTTGTTTACAGCGTCAGAAAGACGAAGCAGTTTAGGAACACAGAGTCCTAATCTGACGTCAGTCCAATTATTCCATTCCACCTTAAATGGTGCAGCAGTTTCAGTCAAAAGTATTCACCCCCCCATCTACTACTAAACATAACAAGTGCTTTCTCCAAATTCAATAATGCTAAATTGCAATGAGGGGTGTGAATAATTTGGACTGCAACTGTACAGCACCAGAATGGAACAGGTGGAGCATAATTGGGATGAGATGCCGATTTCAGTAGGGCATCAATCTTAGTGTGCTTCTCTATCCTTCTTCCACTTAAACACAACTCTAATAATAAACATATGATGCTTTAAATACAAAAACAGAAAATTATATTATTTATATTCAGCCCGTAGTTCAAAACTACTTCCAACCAAACACCACTGTCTGACTCACTGTTGTCTTTTCCTAGTTAATAGATGTAGATCTGCACTCTTAGCTCCTTCAGTGGAGTTTTTTTCAACCATTTCAGCCCAAAAAAAAAAAAAAAAAAAAAGCTTCTAAGCTTTTCAGTCCCTGAGATCAGTACTGGAGGACTTATGTGTCCCATCTGCTGAATTAAGAAAACAAATGGTAAATGTGGCATCAATCTATACAAAATGAAAATGTGAACGAGTTAGACAGTCATGCAGTGAGGTGAAGATGAATCAATGTGAGGACCAGCGGGCAGGAGGGTAGTGTTTTCTTCTTATCTTTTTTTATATCTTTGTCTTCTTTCTTCTTTGTCTTTGTAATTTTCTTTTTTCTTGTTTTCTTCTTTTGGTCGTCCTCCATTTACGCTCTAGTTTCTGCACTGTTTTTAGTTTTTGCCTTGTCATTTTACTTTTAAACAGTGCTTCTTTGTCTAAGGTTGATTGAAGGGTATTTTCTAGGTCGTTTGTTAATTTAACTAGCTCCGTTTGGAGTCATTGGGGTTATCGTGCGCTTTAGACAGTGTTACGGGGACAAATGAACATTTTGCCTAAGATGTATCTCAAAGGAGATTAGATAATGGTCTGATATTACTGAGCTTTGAGGTACAATATTTAGATGATCAATTATAACACCCAGGGTCAGGACTAAATCTAGGGTATGGTTACAGTAATGTGTGGGTCCAGTCACATTTTTTGTGATGCCGACAGAATCTAAGATTGATACAAACGCCTTTGTTAATGGATCATCTGCTTTTTCAAAATGAATATTAAAGTCTTCTACTATTATAACTTTGTCACTGCACACTGACAAGTCTGCAGCAAAATCACAAAATGATTAAAAAAAATTCAGAATATGACCCTGGAGGCCTATAAATATTAATTTAGTCTGAATGCATTTTTATTTGTGGCTGGATTTGATTTATTAATGTAGAAAATCTCAAAAGAAGTGAAAGTGTTAGTGTTTTTGAATAATATCTAGTGTATTCTGGTAGATTATGCATACTCCACCTCCTGTGCCTGATAATCTAGGGCTATGTACATATTTATAACCTGCGGTGGTGGCTTCATTTACTGCTATACATTGATCAGGTTTCAGTGTGGCAGAAAATGTCTAGTTTCTAATTAATTTATTAAAACAAGCAGATTTAGATATTCTATGTTTGGCTTTAATTTGGGGCACAGACAGTCTTAATACAATGAAACCTGGGTGACGCCTCAAAGCAGCTCGCAGACGGTTTAGCGTGTGTCTGCGGCCTGGTCCCGGCTTTGGATTGTCAGCAGCCTTTTACACTACTCGACTAACTAGCAGACTATGCGTTATGCTGCACGAAAATAGGGCAGCACCCTCCTGCGTGGGGTGGACGCCATCCCTACCTAAAAAACAGGCTTACCCTCAAACTTTAATCAATTATCTGTGCTATATAGCACTGTGATTCGGCTGTAAGACTCAGCGGCGCGCCTCATTGGAATGGGGCCAAAGCAAATTACGGCAATAAAGTTGCCGGTGAGTGGAAGCATAAGGTAGGTGTTTCTAATAAAGTGACCATAACCTAAAGCTACCTTACACTCAGCAAAAGTCCATTCTCTATCAGCAGAGAAACCTTTGGATGAAAAGTACTGAGCTATCTTTTGCTCATTAATATGTTTCTTCACTATGCCATTGATTACCTTTTCAAAATCAGAATCAGTCCACTGAGGCATTTCAGTCTCTCCCTTAGCTAAGGTGCTGCTTTTATAGTTAAGAGGCTTCCATGAGTATGATGGCCTTTTCTTGACATGGTGAGGAAACAGGAGAACAAAACCAAGTTTTCTTCTTATTAACTAAACTACAGAAGAACAAAAACACAACTCCGTTCAGAGAGGATTACTGTTACAAACGTTACGTTTAACAGTAACAAAACAAACTTCTCTCCTTTAGAGAGGATAACAGCCACAAAACACTAGGTTTTTATCAGTGACAAACAGATAACTTCTCTTCTTTCAGAGAGGCTAACAATTACTGACTCCTCTGTCTTAGGAAACCAGAATTTCTCTCAGATTCGAAATGATGTTTACTCACCAAGAAGGTTTTAGTAGGCCATCCGGGTCACAACACCACATTGTTAGAAATCCGGCATACAGGACACAGATTCAGGAGTCAGGAGACTGGATCTTTAGCATTGGAGTTTATTCACATGCAGACAGAAAATCATACACTGGCACAGCTTAGTTGATCACGGTCAGTCTAGTCTAGTCCGACCATGTCTAGTCCGAACCAATCCAGTCTAAGACAAAATTCAGTCCAAAACTGAATTCAGTCTAAAACAGAATCCAGTCTGATTAGGGGTATTTTGAGAGGGCCTTATATATATTGGAAATTGTGGGAGGGGAAACGAAGGGTAACAAAAGGTGAGACAAAGGATTAAGATAACCATTTGATAAGTTGAAACCACATGAAAGTAATGTTAGAAAGGGCCATATTTTCCTCTCAGCTGCAACTCTCAGGTCTTTGGTCTTCACCTATATAAGGCCATCAGTTGTCAGGTACATCTGGATTGTACACAAAACTGTCTGCCCTCCATTGGGTGTTGTGCCCACTTGGGCTATTCGGGGTCAGTGTGGGTGGAGGTAAAGAACTGCCGATTGGCTTTTCAATTTTGCTTTCTGTCAGCGTGATCTCACCCTTGCATGAGTATGATGCAGGACCTCTAGTGTGCACCTTAGGAGTGTCTGGTGGGTTAGGGGGTTCAGGCTGATCTTTGACCTTGAACTTGACCAAACCTTGCATCTCCATCTCCACATCAGTTTCGGTCCAGGTGGTCATGTGAAGTGGTCACTGCACTGCTGTCTGCTCTTGTCCATCTGATTCAGGGGCATATGGAGGTGGTCTCAGGTTTGAGCCGAGAATACAGCCCGGGCTTGTTTGTCGTCATCATGTTGTTTGCTTATCTCCATGTTGTGAAAGTTAGCTTACGAGTGATAAGAAGATAAGGGGTGATGAGAGAAATATTGGGGTAATACAAAAAGATATGGGGTGATGAGAGAAACAAAGGGGTGAAACCAGTAGAAGGATGTTACAAGAGAAATATGGAGTGTTAAGAGAAATATGGGGAGTTATAAAGAATAAATAAAGGGGTGTTAAAAGAAAAAGAAGGGGTATTAATAGAAGAAACTGGGTATTACAAGAAGGGTGAGTAATTATACAAGTGAAGAGATAGGGTATAGTGTACACAGAAGAAAGTAAAGCGATAGCTTAAAAGGGATAGCTTGTGTGTGTGAATGTGAAGGGAATTATCGTGTGTCTCTCAGTCTGTGTGTGGATTCTGGGTGGCTATGTTCTGTTGGGGTTGAAGGGATATGTTTGGAGAGTAATTCTAAAAACTCTCCATACTGTTGTCTTTTATTGTGAGATCTTGTGCTTTGCAGGAGATCTCACAATAAGAAAAATCTCATAAAAACGAGAGGAGCTATATTTAAGTTTGTGCACAGAATCAATAAAAGCCAAATTAATTGGGGTTGTAAAAAGATAAGGGTAAAAGCTGAAAATAATTCTGTTATTGTCTCAGAAAAATGTGTGCCTTTGTGGGAGGTTTAAGGGAAGATACAGTATGGGGGCCACCGGAGAATAGAAAAACAGGAGTAAATGTTACATGTTGTATGTCTAGTCTGAGATTTAGTTTTAATGGCCAATAAAAGATAAATGGATCCATTAGATAGAGTTATGTGATAATGAGTGTAGAAAAGCAGTAGGAAATCTATGAAATAAATAGGTTTTGTAGATATGTGGGTTGGAACGAAGTATAGGAAAATTAATGAGCCCGGACTGGACGTCAGAGAGGGAGATAGGTAAAGGAACAGTTTCATAAACCACTAAAGCAGCCCATACTGGCACCAGGTCACGTGTAGTACAATAATACTGTTAATAAGTCCTGTGGTTGTTGTATGGATACTGGAATGTGGGTTTTATAGTGTAAGTCCAACCTACCAACCTGAGAAAGAGATTGACTAGGTTAAAATAGTTATACATAGAAGATGTGTTTATATCTTATGTGTAGGTAATTCTTTGTATGAATAACAAGCATTATTGTTAAGCACTGTAGGAAAGTAATCTCTGGTATTTCTGTTCTATGCTGGTATCTCTGGTATTTCTGTTCTATGCTGGCAGAAAGGGAATCTATCCACCTGTACATACTAGCATCTAAATATGTTCTGCACACATGCTTCTGGTTGAACTTTGACCACTGGAAAGGGGAGCCTCATGTATGCAAGCATACACATACACTAAGGTTTAAGGTTGGTAGAGAGTTAAATCACTTTTAAACACACATAGTTAAAGATTCTCTCACTTGATTAGCTTAAGATTAGATCTACAAGTAATCTGGTTTGATTCTCCTTTCTCTTTTATGGGATGTGAGAGGAGACAGAAAGAAGGACCTAAGGAGGGGCAGCTGGCGAGCGACGTGCCAGAAACATCACATGGACTGAGTGGAAGAAGCTGTGCTGACTTCAGATCAGGCTAGTGTGCTTATCCACAGATCACTTCCCTGTATACACCTGCATTCTAAACAAATGTGTATTCATATTTATAGTGCTATTAATTATATAATACTTGCTAACAGCGTATAAGATGCTGCATGAAGCTTGCCAACTGATTGGTCGGGCAGTGACTTTGATTACTTAAAGAGAACACACTTGGGGGTTAAACATTTTGTTGAAAGCCACAGGTAGGGAAGTATTTGGTGGTTGTTTTTTTTTTTTAGAGTGGTCATACATTCTTAAGGTCTGGGCTGGTCTGAAGTTGGCAAACCTCAGTTAATTTCAACAACTCGTATAGTAACTTATAATAAACAAATAAATAAATATTGTATAATTCAAAGTAGACAGTGAAGTGGTAGTAACTTCTTTTTAAATTTTAAAGTAATCTTTTTCACACTCAAATAACATAAAGAGGCCATTATTATGCCAACTATGGGTACAAACACTTCGAAAGGAATTACTGTTCCTGTTGATGTAGTTAAAATAATCCATTAATTAAAGGCATAACTAAGACATCAGAGAAATGACACAAGCGTTGGCCTGACATTGACCAACCTTGGCCAGTGGAGGGGACTCTTAATCCAGATGTAATTAAAGTAATGCAAGTACTTGTGGCCACGTACAAGGCTAACCAAAAGAAAGGTAAGAAGGGGGAAAAACATAAGGAGAAGAGACCGATGGAGCTTGGCATTCTCCAGTTGCTGGAATAAGAAGGGCAGAAACTGGTCAAAGCAGCAAAGGATAAGAGAGAGAGGAGTGCAGAAGAAATGGAGAGACAGATGAGAGGAATAGGAAAGCAGATGGCAGAAATTAATAAGCCATTTTCACACGTAAACCCAGTAAAGAACCCCCCACCATATGAGAAGGAATTGAAGTCTGAGAAGATCTATCCCCAGCTCCCAGTGATCACTCAAGAGGGCAAATATCACATCAGAGATGATGATGACCGAATAGTGGAAGCAGGAAAAGCAGAAACAATTATAAAAATGTATTTTCCAAAAGCAAGAAGAAATCAACATATATGTAAACTGAAGGTGAAGTGAAGATCAGGAGGACAAAAGTTGGAGATGATGTGGATGAAAGTGCGTGGGAAGAAGCCAGAAGAGGATGTGATCCAGCAGTCACGCGGATCCTGGTGAGGGCAGAAAGGAAAGGAGACAAGACGAGAAAGTATGAGGACTCAACAGATGAGAGTTCTAATAAAATGAGTATATGAAGGTAGTGATCAAGGTAAGGAACATAGTCTTTCCACCTGAAGGGGATTCTTTCCAACAGCAGCCGGTACAAGAATGGAAGAAGAAATGTAGAGAGGCGTATAGACCAATGCCTTTCTCACGTGGACACTGCTATGACTTTAGAAAGTCAAAAATCATTGGAGAAGCAGTTGAAGGAGCTGCAGATGCAGACGAAAGAATTGAGGCTGGAAGGATCTCAGAAAGTGGATGAGAAATATGCATTGCACCCCAAAAAAGGATTGTCATGTGACAATATGTGTCCAGTGATTATCTGAGGACCGACATTAGAGTACAAGCCTTGGCAGAATACAGACATGTCTGATGTCATGGAAAAATTGCCAACTCTTCAAGATGGAGCACATCCTTGGAGTAAGAAGAGATCATGGTGGGAACAGAACCTGCTGTAGGAGATAAAGAGACTTCTTGCTATTCTCCGGGGAGTTCCAGCCATCGAAGAAATTCTGCAAAAAGCTGGATTTGATTGCTACATGGGGACAGCGGTAAATGATCCAGAACGGTTTGCTGCAATTAGAGGTCGGGTGTGGACAGCATTGAGATACATTTCCAACAAATATACATCCTGATAACATTGGGAGAACCATTGGGAGAGGAAGAAAACCCTAGAGCCTTATGTGTCAAGAACCCATCAAGGGAGAAATCACAGGGCATGACCCGGAAGCAAATCCATACAAAACAATAAATCCTTCGAGCCAAAATACAGAAAGGACTGCCGTTGTCTGTGAAAAACAAACTGGCAGAAGTCGTGGGCTTAGAAGGTATGGCAAAAGGGGTTTATACAGACCACATTTCTCATCAAGTGGAGTTGTATAGGGAGAAGGAACAGGACCAAAAAGAGCAAGATCAAGAGACCCTCAGAAAACCGACCTCACATACAACTGGTGGAGAACAAGAAAAAAGAAAAAAAAAAAAAATGCAAGCCCTGGTTATACCAAGCCAGCCTCCAAAAAATCAGCAAGATCAGCCTTCACAACAACTGCAGCCAAATCAGGTTCACCCTCATTGACTCAACCATCATCAGTGGTTCCAGATGTCTCCTGGCCACAGCCAGTTTTTGGTCAAGTACAGGTCTAGAGAGGACAGGGTCAAGGAATCATAGGAAGAGGAAGAAGATTTGATCCAACCTTTCAGCAATCCTTGAAGCATGCTACAACTGTGGAATGGTAGGTCACCTCGCTCGAGAGTGCAACAGACCAAGAGAAAGTTTCAGGGGAAATTACAGAGGAGGATTCAGGGTCCAATTGAGGCCATTCAGGGGACCGGTGAACCCTTATAGGGGCCTGGAACCAGGATTCTAGAGGTGTCCAGAGAATTCGAAAGGGGGTGTCAGCTGGTAGCATCAGAGCCAGAGTGATCCAACCATTGAGGTGAAAGTAAATAATTGACCATTAAAGATGATGGCAGATGGCGGAGCAGCTTTCACATGTAGCCAGCCTGAAGATGCTACACATCTCCCCATGTCTGGTCAGTGGATTCGGACAATCGGGTTTCAGGGAGTGAAACAGCTGATTCCTCTCACAGAACCAATAGAGCTCTGCTATAAAGATATGAAGATTACAATACCCATTCTGGTATCAGAACACACACCAATAGCATTGTTGGGAAGAGATGCTTTGTGCAAATTGAACTGCACAATAAAATGTACACCAGACGGATGCCTGGTGGAAGTGCCAAGTGACATTGTCCACCAACTACTGATGACGACAGAAGCCGAAGCTTCATCAGTGTTCTGGATTGGAAATCTTACTGCAGCCTTCTTGGAGCCGGCCAAGTTGTGGGAGATGTTTATTGCGGCAAACCTGCCTGATGCAGTACTGTTAAACAGTACTGTTATTCAGTATGTAGATGATCATAATTGCTGCAGATGTTGGCTGAGAAGGGGCATAAGGTCTCTCAGAAAAAGGTGCAGTACTGTCAGAAGAAGGTAGTTTATTTGGGTCAGACAATAACGCAGGGGCACAGAAGTATTTCTGACAAACAGTTGAAGCTATTCGTTATGCTCCCAAGCCCAGAACAGTCAGGGAACTGATGACATTTTTATGTATTGCAAGTTATTCTATAGAGGACTATGCCAGTTTAATAGGGCCTTTGAGGGCTATGCTTAAAGATATTGGGAATGCTAAACTCCACTGTAACTTATCCGGGACACGAGATGGCCTTTTAGCATTTGAGACGATTAAACAGAGGTTACAAGAGGCTCCAGCATTGGCGCTTCCAGATTACTCTAAGAATTCCTTATTGTATGGGTCTTGTACTTCTACTGGAGGTAAATATGCATGTGCAGTCCTCTGTCAAGCGACAGGTACAGTAACAGGTCCACAGCCTATTTCTTATTATTCTACAGCATTTTCAGGAGTTGAATTAGGGTTGCCATTATGTTATAGAGCTATGGTAGGAGTCCATTTAATGTATGAGAAAGTGTCATCCAGTAACAATTATTACCCATCATAGCCTTAGAAATCTACTGAACCATGGCAAATACACATTGACTATGTCAAGGCTGAGTTATTATTATAAGCTTCTAGAACAGGAAGATGTCACCCTAATGAGGTGTGTCACAGTGAATCCAGCTGACACCTTGCCAACTTCAGAAGATGGTGAACCCCATGATTGTGTTCAAGACGCTGAGAAATACTCAAGGCTTAGGTCAGATTTGCAAGCCCTCCCACTGCATAATGCAGACTTGGAATATTGGACTGATGGGTCTTATTATAGGAGAGGCAATACATTGTGTGCAGGTTATGCAGTAGTAAAAGCCCAAGGAGCAAACTTTGTGGTTGAGAAAGCTGCAGTAATACCACAGCCTGCTTCAGCACAACTTGATAAACTTATAGGGTTAACAGAAGCATGTTTATTGGCAGAAGGTAAGCAAGTGACTATCTATACTGATTCTGCCTATGCACATAGCGTGTGTCACCTGTTTGGTGCAATATGGAATAGGGGGTTTAAGAAAACAGGTTCTCCTATACAGCATCATGAGCAAATAATGAAATTGTTACATGCCATGATGAAGCCCAAAGAAAGTGCTATAGCTAAATGTGCAACACATAAAAGAGACATGTCAAAAGTCATTCAGGGGAATAAAGCGGCTGATGACGCTGCACAGGTAGCAGCTGATGACGCTGCACAAGGAGCAGACAAATGGGGTGAAGTCTTTTTGGTTACGCATGAGGTAGACATGGAAGACAAAATAACAATCAAGGATGTGACCTTAATGCAGGAAGCAGTTCCTGATAAAGATAAACAGTTGTGGCGAGATCGAGGGGCCACTCCAGATTCTACTGGCCTTTAGAGTAATCATGAGGGGCTGATAGTCGCATAGTCCTATGCGTGATTTAGTAGTGGACTTTGTGGACATGATTAAACCAATAGGAGGTAAGAGATTTGTTAGTCGTGGAAGACTGATTTTCGAGATGGCCAGAGGCCTGTCCAACTAAACGGAAAGATGCACATTTAGTTGCCAAGTTTCTGTGCAGAGAAGTCATAAGCAAGTGGGGACTTCCACATCGAATATCCTCAGATAATGGGAAGGAGTTTGTAGAAGTGAAATTCATTAGATTAAATAGCGTCTTAGGGCAGTGTATCATCCACAAAGTCAGGAAATTTGTGTAAAAAATTTAATGGTAAGAACCGCATTGTGAAAATCTGTCAGCACAGGTCTGAATTGGGTTGCTGCACTTCCATTGGCGTTAATGGTGTGTCGATCACGTGAGCTGTGTGATTTGCACATGACACCGCATGAGTTGGCAACAGGCAGACGAATGCCAATGCCTTGCTTGCATACAAGTGTAAAGGGTTCAAGTCTTGGCCTTTTAGAAGATGAAATGAGAGCGTATGTAACATACATGGCTAATCCACATAAGAGAATATCCATGTATGTTTCTGACAGGCAAAAGAAAGAAGAGGTGCAGGAGAGGCTGGATGAGCAAAAGAGGAGTGTGGTGCAACCTGGGGACAAGTTGTTTGTGAAGGTGTTTAAAAGAAAATGATATAACGAACGCCGTGAAGGTCCTTTTGAGGTTGTGCGCAGTCCAAGTTAAAGGGTCTCCAACGTGGTATAATTTGTCACATTGTGGTAAAGCACCAAGGGAAGAAACACCTCATGTGCATGAAAGAGATGTGGAAGGCTCAAGAGAACCAGGACGTACAGAAGGAGAGAGGCAGGAAGATCTACAGGGTCAAACTCCAAAAGAGGAGATTGTCCATGATGTGGACAATGGTGATGACTCTGTGGGCATTTCTGATGATGCCGGAAATGACTCTGCAATTAACCAATAGGAAAGAAGATTTGGGGACATTGAGTTTAGGGATGTCCCAGAAACAGCAGGAACTAGTTCAGGGGAGTGTAAAGCACTAAAAGGGTACTGAGGACACTGATTCCTCAACAGGGGGAGTCAGAGAGTCAAATAGACGTACAAGTCCAAAACCAGTACAAAAAAGGGTCAGACCTAAACGTTACGAAGACTGAGGTAGATGTGTCATTGGAGAAGATGACTTTATTAGCATCAAATGTTACTGAAGATATAAATAAAGAAGTAACTTTCTTTCGTATTACAAAGAAGAAAGTCAATACATGATAAGAAACTGAATGTTTACTTACCTGTTACACAGTTGCAGATGAAAACACAGCCAGTAAGACAGAATTCTAGATGCAGAAAACCCACATACAGCTGGATATGGATAGACTCTTGAGATCATGAGGTCCTGTCAACAAGTAAGGCAAAGAAGAAAGTCAATACATGAAAAGAAACTGAATGTATACTTACCTGTTACACAGTTGCAGATGAATACACAGCCAGTAAGCCAGAGTTCCAGATTCAGACAACCATATACAGTTGATAAATAATCTCTTGGGATCATGTCCTGTGAACAAGTAAAACAAAGAAAAAAGTCAATACATAAAAAGAAACTGAATGCTTACTTACCGATTACACAGTTGCAGATGAAAAAAAGCCAGTAAGCTAGAGTTCCAGATTCAGAAAACCATATACAGTTGATGTATAGTCTCTTGAGATTATGAGGTCCTGTGAACAAGTAAGACAAAGAAGAAAGTCAATACATTAAAATAAACGGAATGTATAGTTACCTGTTACACATTTGCAGATGAATACACCGTCAGTAATCCAAAATTCCAGATGCAGACGATGGCAAAAAGTTGGAGATGGATACACTCTTAGGATCAAGAGGTCATATAAACAAGTAAGACAAATAAAGTCAATACATGAAAAGAAACTGAATGTATACTTACCTGTTACAGAGTTGCAGATTAATACACAGCCAGTAAGAAAGAATTCCAGATGCAGACAACCACATACAGCTGGACATGGATAGCCTCTTGGGATCATGAAATCCTGTCAACAAGTAAGACAAAGAAGAAAGTCAATACATGAAAAGAAACTGAAAGTATACTCACCTGTTACACAGTTGAAGATAAATAAACAGCCAATAAGAAGAAAAATCCAGATACAGACAACGGCAAACAGCTGGAGATGAACAGTCTCTTGGCATCATGAGGTCCTGTGAACAAGAAAGTCAATACATGAAAAGAAACTGAATGTTTACTTACCTGTTACACAGTTGCAGATGAATACACAGCCAGTACGACAGAGTTCCAGATGCAGACTACGGCAAAAAGTTGGAAATAGATAGTCTCTTGGTATCATGAGGACCTGTCAACAAGTAAGACAAAGAAGAAAGTCAAAACATGAAAAGAAACTGAATGTATACTTACCTGTTACACAGTTGCAGATGAAAAAAAAGCCAGTAAGCCAGAGTTCCAGATTCAGACAACCATATACAGTTGATGTATCGTCTCTTGAGATCACGAGGTCCTGTCAACAAGTAAGACAAAGAAGAAAATCAAAATATGAAAAGAAACTGAATGTTTACTTACCTGTAACACAGTTGCAGATTAATACACAGTCAGTAAGAAAGAATTCAAGATGCAGACAACCACATACAGCTGCATATGGACAGTCTCTTGGGATCATGAAGTCCTGTGAACAAGTAAGACTAAGAAGAAAGTCAATACATGAAAAGAAACTGAATGCTTACTTACCGATTACACAGTTGCAGATGAATAGAAAGTCAGTCAGATTGAGATCCAGATGCAGACAACGGCAAACACTTGGAGATCGATAGCCTCTTGGGATCATGAAGTCCTGTCAACAAGTAAGACAAAGAAGAAAGTCAATACATGAAAAGAAACTGAATGTTTACTTACCTGTTACACAGTTGCAGATGAATACACAGCCAGTAAGAAAGACTTCCAGATGCAGACAACCACATACAGATGGACATGGATAGTGTCTTGCGATCATGAAGTCCTGTGAACAAGTAAAACAAAGAAAAAAAGTCAAATCATGAAAAGAAACTGAATGCTTACTTACCGATTACACAGTTGCAGATGAAAAAAAGCCAGTAAGCTAGAGTTCCAGATTCAGACAACCATATACAGTTGATGTATAGTCTCTTGAGATCATGAGGTCCTGTGAAAGGGACAAAATGAAAGTCAATACATGAAAAGAAGCGGAATGTATACTTACTTGTTACACAGTTGCAGACTAATACACAGCCAGTAAGAAAGACTTCCAGATGCAGACAACCACATACAGCTGGACATGGACAGTCTCTTGGGATCATGAAGGCCTGTGAACAAGTAAGACAAAGAAGAAAGTCAATACATGAAAATAAACTGAATGCTTACTTACCGATTACACAGTTGCAGATGAATAGAAAATCAGTCAGATTGAGATCCAGATGCAGACAACGGCAAACACTTGGAGATCGACAGACTCTTGGGATCATGAGGTCCTGTAAACAAGACAAAAAGAAAGTCAATACATGAAAAGAAACTGAATGTATACTTACCTGTTACACAGTTGCAGGTGAATAGAAAGTCAGTCAGATTGAGATCCAGATGCACACAACGGCAAACACTTGGAGATCGATAGCCTCTTGGGATCATGAAGTCCTGTGAACAAGTAAGAAAAAGAAGAAAATTAAAATATGAAAAGAAACTGAATGTTTACTTACCTGTAACACAGTTGCAGATGATTACACAGCCAATAAGACGAAAAATCCAGATGCAGATAACTGCAAACAGCTGGAGATGAATAGTCTTTTGGGATCATGAGGTCCTGTAAACAAAAGAAACTGAATGCTTTTCTACCGATTACACAGTTGCAGATGAATACACAGTCAGTAAGAAAGAATTCCACATGCAGACAACGGCAAACAGCTGGAGATGAATAGTCTCTTCGGATCATGAGGTCCTGTAAACAAGACAAAGAAGAAAGTCAATACATGAAAAGAAACTGAATGCTTAATTACCCGTCACACAGTTGCAGATGAATACACAGCCAATAAGACGTAAAATCCAGATGCAGACAACGGCAAACAGCTGGAGATAAATAGTCTCTTGGGATCATGAGGTCCTGTAAACAAAACAAAAAAAAGTCAATACATGAAAAGAAGCGGAATGTATACTTACCTGTTACACAGTTGCAGATGAATACACAGCCAATAAGACGAAAAATCCAGATGCAGATGAATAGTCTCTTGAGATAATGAGGTCCTGTAAACAAGACAAAGAAGAAAGTCAATACATGAAAAGAAACTGAATGTATACTTACCTGTAACACAGTTGCAGATGAATACACAGCCAATAAGACGAAAAATCCAGATGCAGATGAATAGTCTCTTGAGATAATGAGGTCCTGTAAACAAGACAAAAAGAAAGTCAATACATGAAAAGGAACTGAATGTATACTTACCTGTTACAAAGTTGCAGATGAATACAAAGCCAGTAAGAAAGAGTTCCAGATGCAGACAACCACATCCAGCTGGACAAGGACAGTCTCTTGGGATCATGAAGTCCTGTGAACAAGAAAGACAAAGAAGAAAGTCAATACATGAAAAGAAACTGAATGTATACTTACCTGTTACAAAGTTGCAGATGAATACAAATCCAGTAAGAAAGAATTCCAGATTCAGACAACCACATCCAGCTGGAAATGGAAAGTCTCTTGGGATCATGAGGTCCTGTAAACAAGACAAAGAAGAAAGTCAACACACGAAAAGAAACTGAATGTATACTTACCTGTTACACAGTTGCAGATGAATAGAAAGTCAGTCAGATTGAGTTCCAGATGCAGACAACGGCAAACACTTGGAGATCGATAGCCTCTTGGGGTCATGAAGTCCTGTGAACAAGTAAGAAAAAGAAGAACGTCAAACCATGAAAAAAAACTGAATGTATACTTACCTATAACACAGTTGCAGATGAATACACAGCCAATAAGACGAAAAATCCAGATGCAGCTGAATAGTCTCTTGGGATCACGAGGTCCTGTGAACAAGTAAGACAAAGAAGAAAGTCAAACCATGAAAAGAAACTGAATGTATACTTACCTATAACACAGTTGCAGATGAATACACAGCCAATAAAACGTAAAATCCAGATGCAGACAACGGCAAACAGCTGGAGATGAATAGTCTCTTGGGATCATGAGGTCCTGTAATCAAAACAAAAAAAAGTCAATACATGAAAAGAAACTGAATGTATACTTACCTGTTACACAGTTGCAGATGAATACACAGCCAGTAAGAAAGAATTCCAGATGCAGACAACCACATACAGCTGCATATGGACAGTCGCTTGGGATCATGAAGTCATGTGAACAAGTAAGACTAAGAAGAAAGTCAATACATGAAAAGAAACTGAATGCTTACTTACCGATTACACAGTTGCAGATAAATTGAAAGTCAGTCAGATTGAGATCCAGATGCAGACAATGGCAAACACTTGGAGATCGATAGCCTCTTGGGATCATGAAGTCCTGTCAACAAGTAAGACAAAGAAGAAAGTCAATACATGAAAAGAAACTGAATGCTTACTTACCGATTACATAGTTGCAGATGAAAAAAAGCCAGTAAGCTAGAGTTCCAGATTTAGACAACCATATACAGTTGATGTATAGACTCTTGAGATCATGAGGTCCTGTGAAAGGGACAAAATGAAAGTCAATACATGAAAAGAAATGGAATGTATACTTACCTGTTACACAGTTGCAGACTAATACACAGCCAGTAAGAAAGACTTCCAGATGCAGACAACCACATACAGCTGGACTTGAATATCTCTTGGGATCATGAAGTCCTGACAAAAAGTAAGACAAAGATGAAAATCAAAATATGAAAAGAAACTGAATGTATACTTACCTGTTACACAGTTGCAGATGAAAAAAAGGCCAGTAAGCCAAAGTTCCAGATTCAGACAACCATATACAGTTGATGTATAGTCTCTTGGGATCACGAGGTCCTGTGAACAAGTAAAACAATGAAGAAAGTTAATACATGAAAAGAAACGGAATGTTTACTTACCTGTTACACAGTTGCAGATGAATACACAGCAAGAAAGAAAGAATTCCAGATGCAGACAACATACAGCTGGACATGGACAGTCTCTTGGGATCATGAAGGCCTGTGAACAAGTAAGACAAAGAAGAAAGTCAATACATGAAAAGAAACTGAATGTATACTTACTTGTTACACAGTTGCAGATGAAAAAAAAAAAAAAAACGTAAGCCAGAGTTCCAGATTCAGACAACCATATACAGTTGATGTATAGCCTCTTGGGATCACAAAATCCTGTGAACAAGTAAGACAAAGAAGGAAGTCAATACATGAAAATAAACTGAATGCTTACTTACCGATTACACAGATGCAGATGAATAGAAAATCAGTCAGATTGAGATCCAGATGCAGACAACGGCAAACACTTGGAGATCGACAGACTCTTGGGATCATGAGGTCCTGTAAACAAGACAAAAAGAAATTCAATACATGTAAAGAAACTGAATGTATACTTACCTGTTACACAGTTGCAGATGAATACACAGCCAATAAGACGAAAAATCCAGATGCAGACAACCACATACAGCTGGACATGGACAGCCTCTTGGGATCATGAAGTCCTGTGAACAAGTAAGACAGTGAAAATCAAAATATGAAAAGAAACTGAACGTATACTTACCTGTTACACAGTTGCAGATGAATAGAAAGACAGTCAGATTGAGTTCCAGATGCAGACAACGGCAAACAGCTGGAGATGAATAGTCTTTTGGGATCATGAGGTCCTGTAAACAAGACAAAAAGAAAGTCAATACATGAAAAGAAACCGAATGTATACTTACCTGTTACACAGTTGCAGATGAATATACAGCCAATAAGACGAAAAATCCAGATGCAGATGAATAGTCTCTTGGGCTCATGAGGTCCTGTAAACAAGACAAAGAAGAAAGTCAATGCAGGAAAAGAAACTGAACGTATACTTACCTGTTACACAGTTGCAGATGAAAAGAAACGGAATGTATACTAACCTGTAACAAAGTTGCAGATTAATACAAAGCCAAAAAGAAAAAAAAATCCAGATGCAGACAACAGCAACCAGCTGGAGATGAATACTCTCTTGGGATCATGACGTCCTGTCAACAAGTAAGACAAAGAAGAAAATCAAAATATGAAAAGAAATTGAATGTATACTTACCTATAACACAGTTGCAGATGAATACACAGCCAATAAAACGTAAAATCCAGATGCAGACAACGGCAAACAGCTTGAGATGAATAGTCTCTTGGGATCATGAGTCAATAAAAAAGTCAATACATGAATAGAATCGGAATGTATACTTACCTGTTACACAGTTGCAGGTGAATAGAAAGTCAGTCAGACTGAGATCGAGATGCAGACAACGGCAAACACTTGGAGATCGATAGCCTCCTGGGATCATGAAGTCCTGTGAACAAGACAGACAAAGAAGAAAATCAAAATACGAAAAGAAACTGAATGTACACTTACCTGTTACACAGTTGCAGATGAATACACAGCAAGAAAGAAAGAATTCCAGATGCAGACAGCCACATACAGCTGGACATGGACAGACTCTTGGGATCATGAAGTACTGTGAACAAGACAAAGAAGAAAATCAAAATATGAAAAGAAACTGAATGTATACTTACCTGTTACACAGTTGCTGATAAAGAAAAGCCAGTAAGCCAGAGTTCCAGATTCAGACAACCATATACAATTGATGTATAAACTCTTGGGATCACAAGGTCCTGTGAACAAGTAAGACAAAAAAGAAAGACAATACATGAAAAGAAACTGAATGTATACTTACCTGTTACACAGTTGCAGATGAATATAAAGTCAGACAGATTGAGTTCCAGATGCAGACAACGGCAAACAGCTGGAGATGAATACTCTCTTGGGATCATGAGGTCCTGTAAACAAGATAAAAAGAAAGTCAATACATGAAAAGAAACTGAATGTATACTTACCTGTTACACTGTTGCAGATGAATACAAAGCCAATAAGATGAAAAATCCAGATGCAGATGAATATTCTCTTGGGATCACGAGGTCCTGTGAACAAGTAAGACAAAGAAGAAAGTCAATACATGAAAAGAAACTGAATGTATACTTACCTGTTACACAGTTGCAGTTGAATAGAAAGTCAGTCAGATTGAGTTCCAGATGCAGACAAAGGCAAACACTTGGAGATCGATAGCCTCTTGGGATCATGAGGTCCTGTAAACAAGAAAGACAAAGAAGAAAGTCAAAATATGAAAAGAAACTGAATGTATACTTACGTGTAACACAGTTGCAGATGAATACACACCCAATAAGACATAAAATCCAGATGCAGACAACGGCAAACAGGTGGAAATGAATAGTCTCTTGGGATCATGAGGTCCTGTAAACAAGTAAGACAAAGAAGAAAATCAAAATATGAAAAGAAACTGAATGTTTACTTACCTGTAACACAGTTGCAGATGAAAAAAATAAAGCCAGTAAGCCAGAATTCCAGATTCAGACAACCATATACAGTTGATTTATAGTCTCTTGGGATCACGAGGTACTGTGAACAAGTAAGACAAAGAAGAAAGTCAATACATGAAAAGAAACTGAATGTATACTTACCTGTAACACAGTTGCAGATGAATACACTGTCAGTAAGAAAGAATTCCAGATGCAGACAACCACATACAGCTGGACATCGATAGCCTCTTGGGATCATGAGGTCCTGTAAACAAGACAAAAAAAAAAGCCAATACATGAAAAGAAACTGAATGTATACTTACCTGTTACACAGTTGCAGTTGAAAAAAAGCCAGTAAGCCAGAGTTCCAGATTCAGACAACCATATACAGCTGGACATCGATAGCCTCTTGGGATCACGAGGTCCTGTGAACAAGGAAGACAAAGAAGAAAGTCAATACATGAAAAGAAATTGAATGTATACTTACCTGTTACAAAGTTGCAGATGAATAGAAATTCAGTCAGATTGAGATCCTGATGCAGACAACGGCAAACACTTGGAGATCGATAGCCTCTTGGGATCATGAAGTCCTGTGAACAAGTAAGACAAAGAAGAAAATCAAAACATGAAAAGAAACTGAATGTATACTTACCTGTTACAAAGTTGCAGATGAATACAAATCCAGTAAGAAAGAATTCCAGATGCAGACAACCACATCCAGCTGGACATGGAAAGTCTCTTGGGATCATGAGGTCCTGTAAACAAGTCAAAGAAGAAAGTCAATACATGAAAAGAAACTAAATGTATACTTACCTGTTACAAAGTTGCAGATGAATACAAAGCCAGTAAGAAAGAATTCCAGATGCAGACAACCACATCCAGCTGGACATGGATAGCCTCTTGGGATCATGAAGTCCTGTGAACAAGGAAGACAAAGAAGAAAGTCAATACATGAAAAGAAATTGAATGTATACTTACCTGTTACAAAGTTGCAGATGAATAGAAATTCAGTCAGATTGAGATCCTGATGCAGACAACGGCAAACACTTGGAGATCGATAGCCTCTTGGGATCATGAAGTCCTGTGAACAAGTAAGACAAAGAAGAAAATCAAAACATGAAAAGAAACTGAATGTATACTTACCTGTTACAAAGTTGCAGATGAATACAAATCCAGTAAGAAAGAATTCCAGATGCAGACAACCACATCCAGCTGGACATGGAAAGTCTCTTGGGATCATGAGGTCCTGTAAACAAGTCAAAGAAGAAAGTCAATACATGAAAAGAAACTAAATGTATACTTACCTGTTACAAAGTTGCAGATGAATACAAAGCCAGTAAGAAAGAATTCCAGATGCAGACAACCACATCCAGCTGGACATGGATAGCCTCTTGGGATCATGAAGTCCTGTGAACAAGTAAGACAAAGAAGAAAATCAAAAGATGAAAACAAACTGAATGTATACTTACCTGTTACACAGTTGCAGATAAATACACAGTCAGTAAGAAAGAATTCCAGTTGCAGACAACCACATACAGCTGGACATAGACAGTCTCTTGGGATAATGAAGTCCTGTGAATAAGTAAGACAAATAAGAAAGTCAATACATGAAAAAAAACTGAATGTATACTTACCTGTTACACAGTTGCAGATGAATACAAAGCCAGTAAGAAAGAATTCCAGATGCAGACAAACACATCCAGCTGGACATGGATCGTCTCTTGGGATCATGAAGTCCTGTCAACAAGTAAGACAAAGAAGAAAATCAAAATATGAAAAGAAACTGAATGTATACTTACCTGTAACACAGTTGCAGATTAATGCAAAGCCAATAAGATAAAAAATCCAGATGCAGACAACAGCAAACAGCTGGAGATGAATACTCTCTTGGGATCATGAGGTCCTGTAAACAAGATAAAAAGAAAGTCAATACATGAAAAGACACTGAATGTATACTTACCTGTTACACAGTTGCAGATGAATACAAAGCCAATAAGACGAAAAATCCAGATGCAGATGAATAGTCTCTTGGGATAATGAGGTCCTGTAAACAAGACAAAGAAGAAAGTCAATACATGAAAAGAAACTGAATGTATACTTACCTGTTACACAGTTGCAGATGAAAAAAAGCCAGTAAGCCAGAGTTCAAGATTTAGACAACCATATACAGTTGATGTATAGTCTCTTGGGATCACGAGGTCCTGTGAACAAGTAAGACAAGGAAGAAAGTCAATACATGAAAAGAAACGGAATGATTACTTACCGATTAAACAGTTGCAGATGAAAACACAGCCAATAAAACGTAAAATCCAGATGCAGACAACGGCAAACAGCTGGAGATGAATAGTCTCTTGGGATCATGAGGTCCTGTAAACAAGACAAAAAAAAGTCAATACATGAATAGAAACGGAATGTATACTTACCTGTTACACAGTTGCAGATGAATAGAATGTCAGTCAGATTGAGATCCAGATGCAGACAATGGCAAACAGCTGGAGATGAATAGTCTCTTGGGATCATGAGGTCCTGTAAACAAGACAAAAAAAAGTCAATACATGAAAAGAAACTGAATGTATACTTACCTGTTACACAGTTGCAGATGAATACACAGTCAGTAAGAAAGAATTCAAGATGCAGACAACCACATACAGCTGGAGATCGATAGCCTCTTGGGATCATGAAGTCCTGTAAATAAGACAAAAAGAAAGTCAATACATGAAAAGAAACTGAATGTATACTTACCTGTTACACAGTTGCAGATGAAAAGAAACGGAATGTATACTTACCTGTTACACAGATGCAGATGAATACACAGTCAGTAAGAAAGAATTCCAGATGCAGACAACCACATACAGCTAGACATGGATAGTCTCTTTGGATCATGAAGTCTTGTGAACAAGTAAGACAAAGAAGAAAATCAAAATATAAAAACAAACTGAATGTGTACTTACCTGTAACACAGTTGCAGATTAATACACAGCCAATAAGATGAAAAATCCAGATGCAGACAAAAGCAAACAGCTGGAGATGAATAGTCTCTTGGGATCATGAGGTCGTGTAAACAAGTATGACAAAGAAGAAAGTCAATACATGAAAAGAAACTGAATGCTTACTTACCGATTACACAGTTGCAGATGAAAAAAATAAAGCCAGTAAGCAAGAGTTCCAGATTCAGACAACCATATACAGTTGATTTATAGTCTCTTGGGATCACGAGGTACTGTGAACAAGTAAGACAAAGAAGAAAGTCAATACATGAAAAGAAGCTGAATGTATACTGACCTGTTACACAGTTGTAGATGAATACACAGCCATTAAGAAAGAATTCCAGATGCAGAAAACCACAAATAGCTGGACATGGACAGTCTCTTGGGATCATGAAGTCCTGTGAACAAGTGAGACAACGAAGAAAGTCAATACATGAAAAGAAACTGAATGTATACTTACCTGTTACACAGTTGCAGATGAGTACACAGTCAGTAAGAAAGAATTCCAGATGCAGACAACATACAGCTGGACATGGACAGACTCTTGGGATCATGAAGTCCTGTGAACAAGTAAGACAAAGAAGAAATTCAATACATGAAAAGAAACTGAATGTATACTTACCTGTTACAAAGTTGCAGATGAAAACAAAGCCAGTAAGAAAGAATTCCAGATGCAGACAACCACATCCAGCTGGACACAGATAGTCTCTTGGGATCATGAGGTCCTGTAAAGAAGACAAAGAAGAAAGTCAATATATGAAAAGAAACTGAATATATACTTACCTACTACACAGTTGCAGATGAATACAAAGCCAGTAAGAAAGAATTCCAGATGCAGACAACCACATACAGCTGGACATGGATAGTCTCTTGGGATCAGGAGGTCCTGTAAACAAGAGAAAGAAGAAAGTCAATACATGAAAAGAAAATGAATGTATACTTACCTGTTACACAGTTGCAGATGAATAGAAAGTTAGTCCGATTAAGAATCCAGATGCAGACAACGGCAAACACTTGGAGATCGATAGCCTCTTGGGGTCATGAAGTCCTGTGAACAAGTAAGAAAAAGAAGAAAGTCAAAACATGAAAAGAAACTGAATGTATACTTACCTGTTGCACAGTTGCAGATGAATAGAAAGTCAGAAACAGAAGTCAAGAAACGGAAACGGAAGTCAAGAAACGGAATGTATACTTACCTGTTACACAGTTGCAGTTGAAAAAAAGCCAGTAAGCCAGAGTTGCAGATTCAGACAACCATATTCAGTTGATGTATAGTCTCTTGGGATCACGATGTCCTGTGAACAAGTAAGACAAAGAAGAAAGTCAATACATGAAAAGAAACTGAATGTATACTTACCGATTAAACAGTTGCAGATGAAAACACAGCCAATAAGACGTGAAATCCAGATGCAGACAACGGCAAACAGCTGGAGATGAATAGTCTCTTGGGATCATGAGGTCCTGTAAATAAGACAAAAAAAAAAAAGTCAATACATGAATAGAAACGGAATGTATACTTACCTGTTACACAGTTGCAGATGAATACACAGCCAGTAAGAAAGAGTTCCAGATGCAGACAACCACATATAGCTGGACAAGGACAGTCTCTTTGGATCATGAAGTCCTGTGAACAAGTAAGACAAAAAAAGAAAGTCAATACATGAAAAGAAACTGAATGTATACTTACCTGTTACACAGTTGCAGATGAATGCACAGTCAGTAAGAAAGAATTCCAGATGCAGACAATCACATCCAGCTGGACATCGATAGCCTCTTGGGATCATGAAGTCCTGCAAACAATACAAAAAGAAAGTCAATACATGAAAAGAAACTGAATGTATACTTACCTGTTACACAGTTGCAGATGAATATAAAGTAGATTGAGTTCCAGATGCAGACAACGGCAAGTACTTGGAGATCGAAAGCCTCTTGGGATCATGAAGTCCTGTGAACAAGTAAGACAAAGAAGAAAATCAAAACATGAAAAGAAACTGAGTGTATACTTACCTCTTACACAGTTGCAGATGAAAAGAAACGGAATGTATACTTACCTGTTACACAGTTGCAGATGAATACACAGTCAGTAAGAAAGAATTCCAGAGGCAGACAACCACATACAGCTAGACATGGATAGTCTCTTTGGATCATGAAATCTTGTGAACAAGTAAGACAAAGAAGAAAATCAAAATATAAAAAGAAACTGAATGTATACTTACGTGTAACACAGTTGCAGATGAATACACACCCAATAAGACGAAAAATCCAGATGCAGACAACGGCAAACAGCTGGAGATGAATAGTCTCTTGGGATCACGAGGTCCTGTGAACAAGTAAGAAAAAGAAGAAAGTCAAAACATGAAAAGAAACTGAATGTATACTTACCTGTTGCACAGTTGCAGATGAATAGAAAGTCAGTCACATTGAGTTCCAGATGCAGACAACGGCAAACAACTGGAGATGAATAGCCTCTTGGGATCATGAAGTCCTGTCAACAAGTAAGACAAAGAAGAAAGTCAATACATGAAAAGAAACTGAATGTATACTTACCTGTTACACAGTTGCAGATGAATACACAGCCATTAAGAAAGAATTCCAGATGCAGACAACCACAAATAGCTGGACATGGACAGTCTCTTGGGATCATGAAGTCCTGTGAACAAGTGAGACAACGAAGAAAGTCAATACATGAAAAGAAACTGAATGTATACTTACCTGTTACACAGTTGCAGATGAATACACAGTCAGTAAGAAAGAATTCCAGATGCAGACAACCACATCCAGCTGGACACGGATAGTCTCTTGGGATCATGAGGTCCTGTAAACAAGACAAAGAAGAAAGTCAATACATGAAAAGAAACTGAATGTATACTTACCTGTTACACAGTTGCAGATGAATAGGAAGTAAGTTAGATTGAGGTCCAGATGCAGGCAACGGCAAGCACTTGGAGATCGATAGCCTCTTGGGATCATAAAGTCCTGTAAACAAGACAAAAAGAAAGTCAATACATGAAAAGAAGCTGAATGTATACTTACCTGTTACACAGTTGGAGATGAAAAAAAAGCCAGTAAGCCAGATTCACACAACCATATACAGTTGATGTATAGTCTCTTGGGATCATGAAGTCCTGTGAACAAGTAAGACAAACAAGAAAGTCAATGCATGAAAAGAAACTGAATGTATACTTACCTGTTACACAGTTGCAGATGAAAAGAAACGGAATGTATACTTACCTGTTACACAGCTGCAGATGAATACACAGTCAGCAAGAAAGAATTCCAGATGCAGACAACCACATACAGCTGGACAAGGACAGTCTCTTGGGATCATGAAGTCCTGTGAACAAGTCAATACATAAAAAAAACTGAATGTATACTTACCTGTTACAAAGTTGCAGATGAATACAAAGCCAGTAAGAAAGAATTCCAGATGCAGACAACCACATCCAGCTGGACAAGGACAGTCTCTTGGGATCATGAGGTCCTGTAAACAAGACAAAGAAGAAAGTCAATACATGAAAAGAAACTGAATGTATACTTACCTGTTACACAGTTGCAGATGAATAGAAAGTCAGTCAGATTGAGTTCCAGATGCAGACAACGGCAAACACTTGGAGATTGATAGCCTCTTGGGGTCATGAAGTCCTGTGAACAAGTAAGACAAAGAAGAAAATAAAAATATGAAAAGAAATTGAATGTATACTTACCTATAACACAGTTGAAGATAAATTAAAAGCCAATAAGAAGAAAAATCCAGATACAGACAACGGCAAACAGCTGGAGATGAACAGTCTCTTGGCATCATGAGGTCCTGTGAACAAGACAAAGAAGAAAGTCAATACATGAAAAGAAACTGAATGTATACTTACCTGTTACAAAGTTGCAGATGAATACACAGCCAGTAAGACAGAAGTCCAAATGCAGACAACCACATGCAGCTGGACATGGACAGTGTCTTGGGATCATGAAGTCATGTGAACGAGTAAGACAAAGAAGAAAATCAAAATATGAAAAGAAACTGAATGTATACATACCTGTTACACAGTTGCAGATGAATACACAGCCAATAAGAAGAAAAATCCAGATACAGACAACGGCAAACAGCTGGAGATGAACAGTCTCTTGGCATCATGAGGTCCTGTGAACAAGACAAAGAAGAAAGTCAATACATGAAAAGAAACTGAATTTATACTTACCTGTTACAAAGTTGCAGATGAATACACAGCCAGTAAGACAGAAGTCCAGATGCAGACAACCACATGCAGCTGGACATGGACAGTCTCTTGGGATCTTGAGGTCCTATGACCAAGTAAGACTAAGAAGAAAGTCAATACATGAAAAGAAACTGAATGTATACTTACCTGTTACACAGTTGCAGATGGAAAAAAAAGCCCGTAAGCCAGAGTTCCAGATTCAGAAAACCATATACTGTTGATATATAGTCTCTTGGGATCATGAAGTCCTTTCAACAAGTAAGACAAAGAAGAAAGTCATTACATGAAAAGAAACGGAATGCTTACTTAGCAATTACACAGTTGCAGATGAATACACAGCCAATTAGAAAAAAAATCCAGATGCAGATGAATAGTCTCTTGGGATCATGAGGTCCTGTAAACAAGACAAAATGAAAGTCAATACATGAAAAGAAACGGAATGTAGACTTACCTGTTACACAGTTGCAGATGAATACACAGCCAGTAAGAAATACTTCCAGATGCAGATAACCACATACAGCTGGACTTGAATAGTCTCTTGGGATCATGAAGTCCTGTGAACAAGTAAGACAAAGATGAAAATCAAAATATTAAAAAAAGAAACTGAATGTATACTTACCTGTAACACAGTTGCAGATTAATACACAGCCAATAAGACGAAAAACCCAGATGCAGATGAATAGTCTCTTGGGATCATGAGGTCCTGAAAACAAGACAAAGAAGAAATTCAATACATGAAAAAAACTGAATGTATACTTACCTGTTACAAAGTTGCAGAAGAAAAAAAAGCCAGTAAGGCAGAGTTCCAGATTCAGACAACCATATACAGTTGCTGTATAGTCTCTTGGGATCACGAGGTCCTGTGAAGAAGTAAAACAAAGAACAAAGTTAATACATGAAAAGAAACGGAATGATTACTTACCTGTAACAAAGTTGCAGATGAATACACAGTAAGAAAGAAAGAATTCCAGATGCAGACAACATACAGCTGGACATGGACAGTCTCTTTGGATCATTAAGTCCTGTCAACAAGTAAGACAAAGAAGAAAATCAAAACATGAAAAGAAACTGAATGTTTACTTACCTGTAACAAAGTTGCAGATGAATACACAGCCAATAAGACGAAAAATCCAGATGCACACAACTGCAAACAGCTGGAGATGAATAGTCTCTTGGGATCATGAGGTCCTGTTAACAAGACAAAAAGAAAGTCAATACATGAAAAGAAATGGAATGTATACTTACCTGTGACACAGTTGCAGATGAATACACAGTCAGTAAGAAAGAATTCCAGATGCAGACAACCACATACAGCTGGACATGGACAATCTCTTGGGATCATGAAGTCCTGTCAACAAGTAAGACAAGGAAGAAAATCAATGCATGAAAAGAAGCTGAATGTATACTTACCTGTTACACAGTTGCAGATGAATACACAGCCAATAAGACGAAAAATCCAGATAAAGACAACAACATACAGCTGGAGATGAATAGTCTCTTGGGATCATGAAGTCTTCTGAATAAGTAAGATAAAGAAGAAAGTCAATACATGAAATGAAACTGAATGCTTACTTTCGGATTACACAGTTGCAGACGAACACAGCCAATAAGACGAAAACTCCAGATGCAGACAATGGCAAACAGCTGGAGATAGATACAATCTTGGCATCAAGAGATTCTGTCAACAAGTAAGACAAAGAAGAAAGTCAATACATTAAAAGAAACTTAATGTATACCTACCTGTTACACAGTTGCAGATGAACACAGCCAATAAGATGAAAAATCCAGATGCAGACAACGGCAAACAGCTGGAGATAGATACACTCTTGGCATCAAGAGGTCCTGTCAACAAGTAAGACAAAGATGAAAGTCAAAACATGAAAAGAAACTGAATGTATACTTACCTATTACACAGTTGCAGATGAAGACACAGCCAAGAAGATGAAAAATCCAGATGCAGACAACGGCAAACAGCTGGAGATAGATACACTCTTGGCACCAAGAGGTCCTGTCAACAAGTAAGACAAAGATGAAAGTCAATACATGAAACGAAACGGAATATATACTTACCTGTTACACCGTTGCAGATGAATACACAGCCAGTAAGAAAGAATTCCAGATGCAGACAACCACATACAGCTGGACATGGATAGTCTCTTGGGAACATGAAGTCCTGTGAACAAGTAAGACAAAGAAGAAAATCAAAATATAAAAAGAAACTGAATGTATACTTATGTGTTACACAATTGCAGATGAATACACTCCCAATAAGACGAAAATTCCAGATGCAGTTGAATAGTCTTTTGGGATCACGAGGTCCTGTGAACAAGTAAGACAAAGAAGAAAGTCAATACATGAAAAGAAACTGAATGTTTACTTACCTGTAACACAGTTGCAGATGAATACACAGCCAATAAGACGTAAAATCCAGATGCAGACAACGGCAAACAGATGGAGATGAATAGACTCTTGGCATCATGAGGTCCTGTAAATAAGACAAAAAAAAGTCAATACATGAATAGAAACGGAATGTATACTTACCTGTTACACAGTTGCAGATGAATACACAGCCAGTAAGAAAGAGTTCCAGATGCAGACATCATACAGCTGGACAAGGACAGTCTCTTGGGATCATGAAGTCCTGTGAACAACTAAGACAAAGAAGAAAATCAAAATATGAAAAGAAACTGAATATATACTTACCAGTTACACAGTTGCAGATGAACACACAGCCAGTTAGAAAGAATTCCAGATGCAGACAACCACATACAGCTGGACAAGGACAGTCTCTTGGGATCATGAAGTCCTGTGAACAACTAAGACTAAGAAGAAAGTCAATACATGAAAAGAAACTGAATGCTTACTTACCTGTTACACAGTTGCAGATGAATAGAAAATCAGTCAGGTTAAGTTTCAGATTCAGACAACGGCAAACACTTGGAGATCGATAGCCTCTTGGGATCATGAAGTCCTGTCAACAATTACGACAAAGAATAAAATCAAAATATGAAAAGAAACTGAATGTATACTTACCTGTAACACAGTTGCAGATGAATACACAGCCAGTTAGAAAGAATTCCAGATGCAGACAACCACATACAGCTGCACATGGACAGTCTCTTGGGATCATGAAGTTCTGTGAACAAGTAAGACAAAGAAGAAAATCAAAATATGAAAAGAAACTGAATGTATACTTACCGATTACACAGTTGCAGATAAAAAAAAAGCCAGTAAGCCAGAGTTCCAGATTCAGACAACCATATACAGTTGATGTATAGTCTCTTGAGATCACAAGGTCCTGTGAAAAAGGAAGACAAAGAAGAAAGTCATTACATGAAAAGAAACTGAATGTATACTTACCTGTAACACAGTTGCAGATGAATACACAGCCAAGAAGACGAAAAATCCAGATGCAGACAACGGCAAACAGCCGGAGATGAATAGTCTCTTGGGATCATGGAGTCCTGTGAACAAGTAATACAAAGAAGAAAATCAAAATATGAAAAGAAACTGAATATATACTTACCAGTTACACAGTTGCAGATGAACACACAGCAATTAAGAAAGAATTCCAGATGCAGACAACCACATACAGCTGGACATGGACAGTCTCTTGGGATCATGAAGTCCTGTGAACAAGTAAGACAAAGAAGAAAATCAAAATATGAAAAGAAACTGAATATATACTTACCAGTTACACAGTTGCAGATGAACACACAGCCATTAAGAAAGAATTCCAGATGCAGACAACCACATACAGCTGGACATGGACAGTGTCTTGGGATCATGAAGTCCTGTGAACAAGTAAGACAAAGAAGAAAGTCAATACATGAAAAGAAATTGAATGCTTACTTACCAAATACACAGTTGCAGATGAATACACAGCCAATAAGACGTAAAATCCAGATGCAGACAACGGCAAACAGCTGGAGATGAATAGTCTCTTGAGATCACGAGGTCCTGTGAACAAGTAAGACAAAGAAGAAAGTCAATACATGAAATGAAACTGAATGCTTACTTACCGATTACACAGTTGCAGATGAACAGAAAGTCAGTTAGATTGAGTTCCAGATGCAGACGACGGCAAACACTTGGAGATTGATAGCCTCTTGGGATCATGAAGTCCTGTGAACAAGTAAGACAAAGAAGAAAGTCAATACATGAAAAGAAACTGAATGTTTACTTACATGTAACACAGTTGCAGATGAATACACAGCCAATAAGACGAAAAATCCAGATGCAGTTGAAAAGTCTCTTGGGATCACGAGGTCCTGTGAACAAGTAAGACAAAGAAAAAAGTAAATACATGAAAAGAAACGTAAAGCTTACTTACCTGTAACACAGTTGCAGATGAATACACAGCCAATAAGATGTAAAATCCAGATGCAGACAACAGCAAACAGCTGGAGATGAATAGTCTCTTGGGATCATGAGGTCCTGTAAATAAGACAAAAAAAAGTCAATACATGAATAGAAACGGAATGTATACTTACCTGTTACAAAGTTGCAGATGAATACAAAGACAGTAAGAAAGATTTCCAGATGCAGACAACCACATACAGCTGGACATGGATAGTCTCTTGGGATCATGAAGTTCTCTGAACAAGTAAGACAAAGAAGAAAGTCAATACATGAAATGAAACTGAATGCTTACTTTCGGATTACACAGTTGCAGACGAACACAGCCAATAAGACGAAAACTCCAGATGCAGACAATGGCAAACAGCTGAAGATAGATACAATCTTGGCATCAAGAGATCCTGTCAACAAGTAAGACAAAGAAGAAAGTCAATACATTAAAAGAAACTTAATGTATACCTACCTGTTACACAGTTGCAGATGAACACAGCCAATAAGATAAAAAATCCAGATGCAGACAACAGCAAACAGCTGGAGATGAATACTCTCTTGGGATCATGAGGTCCTGTAAACAAGACAAAGAAGAAAGTCAACACATAAAAAGAAACTGAATGTATAGTTACCTGTCACACAGTTGCAGATGAAAAAAAAAGCCGGTAACCCAGAGTTCCAAATGCTGACAACCATATGCAGTTGATGTATAGTCTCTTGGGATCACAAGGTTCTGTGAACAAGTAAGACAAAGAAGAAAGTCAATACATGAAAAGAAACTGAATGCTTACTTTCCGATTACACAGTTGCAGATGAATACACAGCCAATAAGACGGAAAATCCAGATGCAGACAATGGCAAACACTTGGAGATCGATATCCTCTTTGGATCATGAAGTCCTGTGAACAAGTAAGACAAAGAAAAAAGTCAATGAATGAAAAGAAACTGAATGTATACTTACCTGTTACAAAGTTGCAGATGAATACAAAGCCAGTAAGAAAGAATTCCAGATGCAGACAACCACATCCAGCTGGACATGGATAGTCCCTTGGGATCAAGAGGTCCTGTGAAGAAGTAAGACAAAGAAGAAAATCAAAATATAAAAAGAACCTGAATGTATACTTACGTGTTACACAGTTGCAGATGAATACACACCCAATAAGACGTAAAATCCAGATGCAGACAACGGCAAACAGCTGGAAATGAATAGTCTCTTGGGATCATGAGGTCCTGTTAAAAAGACAAAGAAGAAAGTCAATAAATGAAAAGAAGCTGAATGTATACTTACCTGTTACACAGTTGCAGATGAATAGACAGCCATTAAGAAAGAATTCCAGATGCAGACAATCACATACAGCTGGACATGGACAGTGTCTTGGGATCATGAAGTCCTGTGAACAAGTAAGACAAAGAAGAAAGTCAATACATGAAAAGAAACTGAATGCTTACTTACCGATTACACAGTTGCAGATGAATAGAAAGTCAGTCAGATTGAGTTCCAGATGCAGACGACGGCAAACACTTGGAGAACTATAGCCTCTTGGGATCATGAAGTCCTGTGAACAAGTAAGACAAAGAAGAAAATCAATACATGAAAAGAAACTGAAGGTATACTTACCTGTCACACAGTTGCAGATGAATATAAAGTCAGACAGATTGAGTTCCAGATGCAGACAACGGCAAACAGCTGGAGATGAATACTCTCTTGGGATCATGAGGTCCTGTAAACAAGATAAAAAGAAAGTCAATACATGAAAAGGAACTGAATGTATACTTACGTGTAACACAGTTGCAGATGAATACACACCCAATAAGACATAAAATCCAGATGCAGACAACGGCAAACAGGTGGAAATGAATAGTCTCTTGGGATCATGAGGTCCTGTAAACAAGTAAGACAAAGAAGAAAATCAAAATATGAAAAGAAACTGAATGTTTACTTACCTGTAACACAGTTGCAGATGAAAAAAATAAAGCCAGTAAGCCAGAATTCCAGATTCAGACAACCATATACAGTTGATTTATAGTCTCTTGGGATCACGAGGTACTGTGAACAAGTAAGACAAAGAAGAAAGTCAATACATGAAAAGAAACTGAATGTATACTTACCTGTAACACAGTTGCAGATGAATACACTGTCAGTAAGAAAGAATTCCAGATGCAGACAACCACATACAGCTGGACATCGATAGCCTCTTGGGATCATGAGGTCCTGTAAACAAGACAAAAAAAAAAAGCCAATACATGAAAAGAAACTGAATGTATACTTACCTGTTACACAGTTGCAGATGAATACACAGCCAATAAGACGAAAAATCCAGATGCAGTTGAATAGTCTCTTGGGATCACGAGGTCCTATGAATAAGTAAGACAAAGAAGAAAGTCAATACATGAAAAGAAACGGAATGTATACTTACCTATAACACAGTTGCAGATGAATACACAGCCAATAAAATGTAAAATCCAGATGCAGACAACGGCAAACAGCTGGAGATGAATAGTCTCTTGGGATCATGAGGTCCTGTAAACAAGACAAAAAAAAAGTCAATACATGAATAGAAACGGAATGTATACCTACCTGTTACACAGTTGCAGATGAAAAGAAACGGATTGTATACTTACCTGTTACAAAGTTGCAGATGAATAGAAAGTCAGTCAGATTGAGTTCCAGATGCAGACATCGGCAAACACTTGGAGATCGATAGCCTCTTGGGGTCATGAAGTCCTGTGAACAAGTAAGAAAAAGAAGAAAGTCAAAACATGAAAAGAAACTGAATGTATACTTACCTGTTGCACAGTTGCAGATGAATAGAAAGTCAGAAACGGAAGTCAAGAAACGGAATGTATACTTACCTGTTGCACAGTTGCAGATGAATTGAAAGTCAGTCAGATTGAGTTCCAGATGCAGACAACGGCAAGCACTTGGAGATCGATAGCCTCTTGGGATCATGAAGTCCTGTCAACAAGTAAGACAAATAAGAAAGTCAATACATGAAAAGAAACTGAATGTATACTTACCTGTTACACAGTTGCAGATGAATAGAAAGTCAGTAAGAAAGAATTCCAGATGCAGACAACCACATACAGCTGGACATCGATAGCCTCTTGGGATCATGAAGTCCTGTAAACAAGACAAAAAGAAAGTCAATACATGAAAAGAAACTGAATGTATACTTACCTGTTACACAGTTGCAGATGAATAGGAAGTACGTTAGATTGAGTTCCAGATGCAGACAACGGCAAGCACTTGGAGATCGATAGCCTCTTGGGATCATGAAGTCCTGACAAGAAGTAAGACAAAGAAGAAAATCAAAACATGAAAAGAAACTGAATTTATACTTACCTGTTACACTGTTGCAGATGAATACACAGTCAGTAAGAAAGAATTCCAGATGCAGACAACCACATAAGGCTGGACATCGATAGCCTCTTGGGATCATGAGGTCCTGTAAACAAGACAAAGAAGAAAGTCAATACATGAAAAGAAACTGAATGTATACTTACCTGTTACACAGTTGCAGATGAAAAAAAAAAGCTAGTAAGCCAGAGTTCCAGATGCAGATAACCATATATAGTTGATGCATAGTCTCTTGGGATCACGAGGTTCTGTGAACAAGTAAGACAAAGAAGAAAGTCAATACATGAAAAGAATCTGAATGCTTACTTACCGATTACACAGTTGCAGATGAATAGAAAGTCAGTCAGATTGAGATCCAGATGCAGACAACGGCAAACACTTGGAGATCGATAGCCTCTTGGGATCATGAAGTCCTGTGAACAAGTAAGACAAAGAAGAAAATCAAAATATGAAAAGAAATGGAATGTATACTTACCTGTAACACAGTTGCAGATGAATAGAAAGTTAGTCAGATTGAGTTCCAGATGCAGACAATGGCAAGAAGTTGGAGATGAATAGTCTCTTGGGATCATGAGGTCCTGTAAACAAGAAAAAAAGAAAGTCAATACATGAAAAGAAACTGAATGCTTACTTACCAATTACACAGTTGGAGAAGAATACACAGCCATTAAGAAAGAATTCCAGATGCAGACAACCACATACAGCTGGACATGGACAGACTCTTGGGATCATGAAGTCCTGTGAACAAGTAAGACAATATATAAAGTCAATACATGAAAAGAAGCTGAATGTATACTTACCTGTTACACAGTTGCAGATGAAAAAAAGCCAGTAAGCCAGAGTTCCAGATTCAGTCAACCATATACAGTTGATGTATAGTCTCCTGGGATCATGAAGTCCTGTGAACAAGTAAGACAAAGAAAAAAGTAAATACATGAAAAGAAACTGAATGTATACTTACCTGTAACACAGTTGCAGATGAACACAGCCAATAAGACGAAAAATCCAGATGCAGACAATGGCAAACACATGGAGATCGATAGCCTCATGGGATCATGAAGTCCTGTCAACAAGTAACAAAGAAGAAAATCCAAATATGAAAAGAAACTGAATGTATACTTACCTGTATCACAGTTGCAGATTAATACACAGCCAATAAGATGAAAAATCCAGATGCAGACAACAGCAAACAGCTGGAGATGAATAGTCTCTTGGGATCATGAGGTCCTGTAAACAAGTAAGACAAAGAAGAAAGTCAATACATGAAAAGAAGCTGAATGTATACTTACCTGTTACACAGTTACAGATGAATACACAGCCATTAAGAAAGAATTCCAGATGCAGAAAACCACAAATAGCTGGACATGGACAGTCTCTTGGGATCATGAAGTCCTGTGAACAAGTAAGACAAAGAAGAAATTCAATACATGAAAAGAAACTGAATGTATACTTACCTGTTACAAAGTTGCAGATGAAAACAAAGCCAGTAAGAAAGAATTCCAGATGCAGACAACCACATCCAGCTGGACACAGATAGTCTCTTGGGATCATGAGGTCCTGTAAAGAAGACAAAGAAGAAAGTCAATATATGAAAAGAAACTGAATGTATACTTACCTGTTACACAGTTGCAGATGAATACACAGTCAGTAAGAAAGAATTTCAGATGCAGACAACAACATACAGCTGGAGATCGATAGCCTGTTGGAATCATGAGGTCCTGTAAACAAGACAAAAAGAAAGTCAATACATGAAAAGAAACTGAATGTATACTTACCTGTTACACAGTTGCAGTTGAAAAAAAGCCAGTAAGCCAGAGTTCCAGATTCAGACAACCATATACAGTTGATGTATAGTCTCTTGGGATGATGAGGTCCTGTGAACAAGTAAGACAAAGAAGAAAGTCAATACATGAAAAGAAATTGAATGTATACTTACCTGTAACACAGTTGCAGATGAAAAGAAACGGAATGTATACTTACCTGTTACACAGTTGCAGATGAAAACAAAGCCAGTAAGAAAGAGTTCCAGATGCAGACAACCACATACAGCTGGACAAGGACAGTCTCTTGGGATCATGAAGTCCTCTCAAGAAGTAAGACAAAGAAGAAAATCAAAACATGAAAAGAAACTGAATGTATACTTACCTGATACACAGTTGCAGATGAATACACAGTCAGTAAGAAAGAATTCCAGATGCAGACAACCACATACAGCTGGACATGGACAGTCTCTTGGGATCATGAAGTCCTGTGAACAAGTAAGAAAAAGAAGAAAGTCAAAACATGAAAAGAAACTGAATGTATACTTACCTGTTGCACAGTTGCAGATGAATAGAAAGTCAGAAACGGAAGTCAAGAAACGGAAACGGAAGTCAAGAAACGGAATGTATACTTACCTGTTACACAGTTGCAGATGAATACAAAGCCAGTAAGAAAGAATTCCAGATGCAGACAACCGCATACAGCTGGATATGGATAGTCTCTTGGGATCAGGAGGTCCTGTAAACAAGAGAAAGAAGAAAGTCAATACATTAAAAGAAAATGAATGTATACTTACCTGTTACACAGTTGCAGATGAATAGAAAGTCAGTCAGATTGAGATCCAGATGCAGACAACAGCAAACACTTGAAGATCGATAGCCTCTTGGGGTCATTAAGTCCTGTGAACAAGTAAGAAAAAGAAGAAAGTCAAAACATGAAAAGAAACTGAATGTATACTTACCTGTTGTACAGTTGCAAATGAATAGAAAGTCAGAAACGGAAGTCAAGAAACGGAAACGGAAGTCAAGAAACGGAATGTATACTTACCTGTTACACAGTTGCAGTTGAAAAAAAGCCAGGAAGCCAGAGTTGCAGATTCAGACAACCATATTCAGTTGATGTATAGTCTCTTGGGATCACGAGGTCCTGTGAACAAGTAAGACAAAAAAGAAAGTCAATACATGAAAAGAAACTGAATGTATACTTACCTGTGACACAGTTGCTGATGAATAGAAAGTTAGTCAGATTGAGTTCCAGAAGCAGACAACGGCAAACACTTGGAGATTGATAGCCTCTTGGGGTCATGAAGTCCTGTGAACAAGTAAGAAAAAGAAGAAAGTCAAAACATGAAAAGAAACTGAATGTATACTTACCTGTTGCACAGTTGCAGATGAATAGAAAGTCAGAAACGGAAGTCAAGAAACTTAAACGGAAGTCAAGAAACGGAATGTATGCTTACCTGTTACACAGTTGCAGTTGAAAAAAAGCCAGTAAGCCAGAGTTGCAGATTCAGTTGATGTATAGTCTCTTGGGATCACGAGGTCCTGTGAACAAATAAGACAAAGAAGAAAGTCAATACATGAAAAGAAACTGAATGTATACTTACCTGTTACACAGTTGCAGTTGAATAGAAAGTCAGTCACGTTGAGTTCCAGATGCAGACAAAGGCAAACACTTGGAGATCGATAGCCTCTTGGGATCATGAAGTCCTGTGAAGAAGTAAGACAAAGAAGAAAGTCAATACATGAAAAAAAACTGAATGTATACTTACCTGTAACACAGTTGCAGATGAATACACAGCCAATAAGACGAAAAATCCAGATGCAGATGAATAGTCTCTTGGGATCACGAGGTCCTGTGAACAAGTAAGACAAAGAAGAAAGTCAATACATGAAAAGAAACTGAATGTATACTTACCTGTTACACAGTTGCAGTTGAATAGAAAGTCAGTCAGATTGAGTTCCAGATGCAGACAAAGGCAAACACTTGGAGATCGATAGCCTCTTGGGATCATGAGGTCCTGTAAACAAGAAAGACAAAGAAGAAAGTCAATACATGAAAAGAAACTGAATGTATACTTACCTGTTGTACAGTTGCAGATGAATACAAAGCCAGTAAGAAAGAATTCCAGATGCAGACAAACACATCCAGCTGGACATGGATAATCTCTTGGGATCATGAAGTCCTGTCAACAAGTAAGACAAAGAAGAAAATCAAAACATGAAAAGAAACTGAATGTATACTTACCTGTAACACAGTTGCAGATTAATACAAAGCCAATAAGATAAAAAATCCAGATGCAGACAACAGCAAACAGCTGGAGATGAATACTCTCTTGAGATCATGAGGTCCTGTAAACAAGATAAAAAGAAAGTCAATACATGAAAAGACACTGAATGTATACTTACCTGTTACACAGTTGCAGATGAATACAAAGCCAATAAGACGAAAAATCCAGATGCAGATGAATAGTCTCTTGGGATAATGAGGTCCTGTAAACAAGACAAAGAAGAAAGTCAATACATGAAAAGAAACTGAATGTATACTTACCTGTTACACAGTTGCAGATGAAAAAAAGCCAGTAAGCCAGAGTTCCAGATTCAGACAACCATATACAGTTGATGTATAGTCTCTTGGGATCACGAGGTCCTGTGAACAAGTAAGACAAAGAAGAAAGTCAATACATGAAAAGAAACGGAATGATTACTTACCGATTAAACAGTTGCAGATGAAAACACAGCCAATAAAATGTAAAATCCAGATGCAGACAACAGCAAACAGCTGGAGATGAATACTCTCTTGAGATCATGAGGTCCTGTAAACAAGATAAAAAGAAAGTCAATACATGAAAAGACACTGAATGTATACTTACCTGTTACACAGTTGCAGATGAATACAAAGCCAATAAGACGAAAAATCCAGATGCAGATGAATAGTCTTTTGGGATAATGAGGTCCTGTAAACAAGACAAAGAAGAAAGTCAATACATGAAAAGAAACTGAATGTATACTTACCTGTTACACAGTTGCAGATGAAAAAAAGCCAGTAAGCCAGAGTTCCAGATTCAGACAACCATATACAGTTGATGTATAGTCTCTTGGGATCACGAGGTCCTGTGAACAAGTAAGACAAAGAAGAAAGTCAATACATGAAAAGAAACGAAATGATTACTTACCGATTAAACAGTTGCAGATGAAAACACAGCCAATAAAACGTAAAATCCAGATGCAGACAACGGCAAACAGCTGGAGATGAATAGTCTCTTGGGATCATGAGGTCCTGTAAACAAGACAAAAAAAAGTCAATACATGAATAGAAACGGAATGTATACTTACCTGTTACACAGTTGCAGTTGAATAGAAAGTCAGTCACGTTGAGTTCCAGATGCAGACAAAGGCAAACACTTGGAGATCGATAGCCTCTTGGGATCATGAAGTCCTGTGAAGAAGTAAGACAAAGAAGAAAGTCAATACATGAAAAAAAACTGAATGTATACTTACCTGTAACACAGTTGCAGATGAATACACAGCCAATAAGACGAAAAATCCAGATGCAGATGAATAGTCTCTTGGGATCACGAGGTCCTGTGAACAAGTAAGACAAAGAAGAAAGTCAATACATGAAAAGAAACTGAATGTATACTTACCTGTTACACAGTTGCAGTTGAATAGAAAGTCAGTCAGATTGAGTTCCAGATGCAGACAAAGGCAAACACTTGGAGATCGATAGCCTCTTGGGATCATGAGGTCCTGTAAACAAGAAAGACAAAGAAGAAAGTCAATACATGAAAAGAAACTGAATGTATACTTACCTGTTGTACAGTTGCAGATGAATACAAAGCCAGTAAGAAAGAATTCCAGATGCAGACAAACACATCCAGCTGGACATGGATAATCTCTTGGGATCATGAAGTCCTGTCAACAAGTAAGACAAAGAAGAAAATCAAAACATGAAAAGAAACTGAATGTATACTTACCTGTAACACAGTTGCAGATTAATACAAAGCCAATAAGATAAAAAATCCAGATGCAGACAACAGCAAACAGCTGGAGATGAATACTCTCTTGAGATCATGAGGTCCTGTAAACAAGATAAAAAGAAAGTCAATACATGAAAAGACACTGAATGTATACTTACCTGTTACACAGTTGCAGATGAATACAAAGCCAATAAGACGAAAAATCCAGATGCAGATGAATAGTCTCTTGGGATAATGAGGTCCTGTAAACAAGACAAAGAAGAAAGTCAATACATGAAAAGAAACTGAATGTATACTTACCTGTTACACAGTTGCAGATGAAAAAAAGCCAGTAAGCCAGAGTTCCAGATTCAGACAACCATATACAGTTGATGTATAGTCTCTTGGGATCACGAGGTCCTGTGAACAAGTAAGACAAAGAAGAAAGTCAATACATGAAAAGAAACGGAATGATTACTTACCGATTAAACAGTTGCAGATGAAAACACAGCCAATAAAATGTAAAATCCAGATGCAGACAACAGCAAACAGCTGGAGATGAATACTCTCTTGAGATCATGAGGTCCTGTAAACAAGATAAAAAGAAAGTCAATACATGAAAAGACACTGAATGTATACTTACCTGTTACACAGTTGCAGATGAATACAAAGCCAATAAGACGAAAAATCCAGACGCAGATGAATAGTCTTTTGGGATAATGAGGTCCTGTAAACAAGACAAAGAAGAAAGTCAATACATGAAAAGAAACTGAATGTATACTTACCTGTTACACAGTTGCAGATGAAAAAAAGCCAGTAAGCCAGAGTTCCAGATTCAGACAACCATATACAGTTGATGTATAGTCTCTTGGGATCACGAGGTCCTGTGAACAAGTAAGACAAAGAAGAAAGTCAATACATGAAAAGAAACGAAATGATTACTTACCGATTAAACAGTTGCAGATGAAAACACAGCCAATAAAACGTAAAATCCAGATGCAGACAACGGCAAACAGCTGGAGATGAATAGTCTCTTGGGATCATGAGGTCCTGTAAACAAGACAAAAAAAAGTCAATACATGAATAGAAACGGAATGTATACTTACCTGTTACACAGTTGCAGATGAATAGAATGTCAGTCAGATTGAGATCCAGATGCAGACAACGGCAAACAGCTGGAGATGAATAGTCTCTTGGGATCATGAGGTCCTGTAAACAAGACAAAAAAAAGTCAATACATGAAAAGAAACTGAATGTATACTTACCTGTTACACAGTTGCAGATGAATACACAGTCAGTAAGAAAGATTTCAAGATGCAGACAACCACATACAGCTGGAGATCGATAGCCTCTTGGGATCATGAAGTCCTGTAAATAAGACAAAAAGAAAGTCAATACATGAAAAGAAACTGAATGTATACTTACCTGTTACACAGTTGCAGATGAAAAGAAACGGAATGTATACTTACCTGTTACACAGATGCAGATGAATACACAGTCAGTAAGAAAGAATTCCAGATGCAGACAACCACATACAGCTAGACATGGATAGTCTCTTTGGATCATGAAGTCTTGTGAACAAGTAAGACAAAGAAGAAAATCAAAATATAAAAACAAACCGAATGTGTACTTACCTGTAACACAGTTGCAGATTAATACACAGCCAATAAGATGAAAAATCCAGATGCAGACAACAGCAAACAGCTGGAGATGAATAGTCTCTTGGGATCATGAGGTCGTGTAAACAAGTATGACAAAGAAGAAAGTCAATACATGAAAAGAAACTGAATGCTTACTTACCGATTACACAGTTGCAGATGAAAAAAATAAAGCCAGTAAGCAAGAGTTCCAGATTCAGACAACCATATACAGTTGATTTATAGTCTCTTGGGATCACGAGGTACTGTGAACAAGTAAGACAAAGAAGAAAGTCAATATATGAAAAGAAACTGAATATATACTTACCTACTACACAGTTGCAGATGAATAAAAAGCCAGTAAGAAAGAATTCCAGATGCAGACAACCACATCCAGCTGGACACAGATAGTCTCTTGGGATCATGAGGTCCTGTAAAGAAGACAAAGAAGAAAGTCAATATATGAAAAGAAACTGAATATATACTTACCTACTACACAGTTGCAGATGAATAAAAAGCCAGTAAGAAAGAATTCCAGATGCAGACAACCACATACAGCTGGACATGGATAGTCTCTTGGGATCAGGAGGTCCTGTAAACAAGAGAAAGAAGAAAGTCAATACATGAAAAGAAAATGAATGTATACTTACCTGTTACACAGTTGCAGATGAATAGAAAGTTAGTCCGATTGAGTTCCAGATGCAGACAACGGCAAACACTTGGAGATCGATAGCCTCTTGGGGTCATGAAGTCCTGTGAACAAGTAAGAAAAAGAAGAAAGTCAAAACATGAAAAGAAACTGAGTGTATACTTACCTGTTGCACAGTTGCAGATGAATAGAAAGTCAGAAACGGAAGTCAAGAAACGGAAACGGAAGTCAAGAAACGGAATGTATACTTACCTGTTACACAGTTGCAGTTGAAAAAAAGCCAGTAAGCCAGAGTTGCAGATTCAGACAACCATATTCAGTTGATGTATAGTCTCTTGGGATCACGAGGTCCTGTGAACAAGTAAGACAAAGAAGAAAGTCAATACATGAAAAGAAACTGAATGTATACTTACCGATTAAACAGTTGCAGATGAAAACACAGCCAATAAGACGTGAAATCCAGATGCAGACAACGGCAAACAGCTGGAGATGAATAGTCTCTTGGGATCATGAGGTCCTGTAAATAAGACAAAAAAAAAAAAGTCAATACATGAATAGAAACGGAATGTATACTTACCTGTTACACAGTTGCAGATGAATACACAGCCAGTAAGAAAGAGTTCCAGATGCAGACAACCACATATAGCTGGACAAGGACAGTCTCTTTGGATCATGAAGTCCTGTGAACAAGTAAGACAAAAAAAGAAAGTCAATACATGAAAAGAAACTGAATGTATACTTACCTGTTACACAGTTGCAGATGAATGCACAGTCAGTAAGAAAGAATTCCAGATGCAGACAACCACATACAGCTGGACATCGATAGCCTCTTGGGATCATGAAGTCCTGCAAACTATACAAAAAGAAAGTCAATACATGAAAAGAAACTGAATGTATACTTACCTGTTACACAGTTGCAGATGAATATAAAGTAGATTGAGTTCCAGATGCAGACAACGGCAAGTACTTGGAGATCGATAGCCTCTTGGGATCATGAAGTCCTGTGAACAAGTAAGACAAAGAAGAAAATCAAAACATGAAAAGAAACTGAGTGTATACTTACCTGTTACACAGTTGCAGATGAAAAGAAACGGAATGTATACTTACCTGTTACACAGTTGCAGATGAATACACAGTCAGTAAGAAAGAGTTCCAGATGCAGACAACCACATACAGCTGGACAAGGACAGTCTCTTGGGATCATGAAGTCCTGTGAACAAGTAAGACAAAGAAGAAAATCAAAATATAAAAAGAAACTGAATGTATACTTACGTGTAACACAGTTGCAGATGAATACACACCCAATAAGACGAAAAATCCAGATGCAGATGAATAGTCTCTTGGGATCACGAGGTCCTGTGAACAAGTAAGACAAAGAAGAAAGTCAATACATGAAAAAAAACTGAATGTATACTTACCTATTGCACAGTTGCAGATTAATACACAGCCAATAAGACGTAAAATCCAGATGCAGACAACGGCAAACAGCTGGAGATGAATAGTCTCTTGGGATCATGAGGTCCTGTAAATAAGATAAACTGAATGCTTACTTACCTTTTACAAACTTGCAGATGAATGCACAGTCAGTAAGAAAGAATTCCAGATGCAGACAACCACATACAGCTGGACATCAATAGCCTCTTGGGATCATGAAGTCCTGTCAAGAGACAACAAGAAAGTCAATATATGAAAAGAAACTGAATGTATACTTACCTGTTACACAGTTGCAAATTAAAAAAAGCCAGTAAGCCAGAGTTCCAGATTCAGACAACCATATACAGTTGATGTATAGTCTCTTGGGATCACGAGGTCCCAAGAGACTATACTATACTTACCTCTTGCACAGTTGCAGATGAATAGAAAGTCAGTCAAATTGAGATCCAGATGCCGACAACGGCAAACACTTGGAGATCGATAGCCTCTTGGGATCATGAAGTCCTGTCAAGAAGTAAGAAAAAGAAGAAAATCAAAACATGAAAAGAAACTGAATGTATACTTACCTGATACACAGTTGCAGATGAAAAGAAACGGAATGTATACTTACCTGTTACACAGTTGCAGATGAATACACAGTCAGCAAGAAAGAATTTCAGATGCAGACAACAACATACAGCTGGAGATCGATAGCCTGTTGGGATCATGAGGTACTGTAAACAAGACAAAAAGAAAGTCAATACATGAAAAGAAACTGAATGTATACTTAACTGTTACACAGTTGCAGTTGAAAAAAGCCAGTAAGCCAGAGTTCCAGATTCAGACAACCATATACAGTTGATGTATAGTCTCTTGGGATGATGAGGTCCTGTGAACAAGTAAGACAAAGAAGAAAGTCAATACATGAAAAGAAATTGAATGTATACTTACCTGTAACACAGTTGCAGATGAAAAGAAACGGAATGTATACTTACCTGTTACAATGTTGCAGATGAATACACAGTCAGTAAGAAAGAGTTCCAGATGCAGACAACCACATACAGCTGGACTTGAATATCTCTTGGGATCATGAAGTCCTGACAAAGAGTAAGACAAAGATGAAAATCAAAATATGAAAAGAAACTGAATGTATACTTACCTGTTACACAGTTGCAGATGAATACACAGCAAGAAAGAAAGAATTCCAGATGCAGACAACATACAGCTGGACATGGACAGTCTCTTGGGATCATGAAGGCCTGTGAACAAGTAAGACAAAGAAGAAAGTCAATACATGAAAAGAAACTGAATGTATACTTACTTGTTACACAGTTGCAGATGAAAAAAAAAAAAAAAACGTAAGCCAGAGTTCCAGATTCAGACAACCATATACAGTTGATGTATAGTCTCTTGGGATCATGAAGGCCTGTGAACAAGTAAGATAAAGAAGGAAGTCAATACATGAAAATAAACTGAATGCTTACTTACCGATTACACAGATGCAGATGAATAGAAAATCAGTCAGATTGAGATCCAGATGCAGACAACGGCAAACACTTGGAGATCGACAGACTCTTGGGATCATGAGGTCCTGTAAACAAGACAAAAAGAAATTCAATACATGAAAAGAAACTGAATGTATACTTACCTGTTACACAGTTGCAGATGAATACACAGCCAATAAGACGAAAAATCCAGATGCAGACAACCACATACAGCTGGACATGGACAGTCTCTTGGGATCATGAAGTCCTGTGAACAAGTAAGACAGTGAAAATCAAAATATGAAAAGAAACTGAACGTATACTTACCTGTTACACAGTTGCAGATGAATAGAAAGACAGTCAGATTGAGTTCCAGATGCAGACAACGGCAAACAGCTGGAGATGAATAGTCTTTTGGGATCATGAGGTCCTGTAAACAAGACAAAAAGAAAGTCAATACATGAAAAGAAACCGAATGTATACTTACCTGTTACACAGTTGCAGATGAATATACAGCCAATAAGACGAAAAATCCAGATGCAGATGAATAGTCTCTTGGGCTCATGAGGTCCTGTAAACAAGTCAAAGAAGAAAGTCAATGCAGGAAAAGTAACTGAATGCTTACTTAGCAATTACACAGTTGCAGATGAATAGAAAGTCACAGCCAGTAAGAAAGAATTCCAGATGCAGACAACCACATACAGCTGCACATGGAAAGTGTCTTGGGATCATGAAGTCCTGTCAACAAGTAAGACAAAGAAGAAAATCAAAACATGAAAAGAAACTGAATGTATACTTACCTGTTACACAGTTGCAGATGAATACACAGTCAGTAAGAAAGAATTCCAGATGCAGACAACCACATACAGCTGGACATCGATAGCCTCTTGGGATCATGAAGTCCTGTAAACAAGACAAAAAGAAAGTCAATACATGAAAAGAAACTGAACTTATACTTACCTGTTACACAGTTGCAGATGAAAAGAAACGGAATGTATACTAACCTGTAACACAGTTGCAGATTAATACAAAGCCAAAAAGAAAAAAAAATCCAGATGCAGACAACAGCAACCAGCTGGAGATGAATACTCTCTTGGGATCATGACGTCCTGTCAACAAGTAAGACAAAGAAGAAAATCAAAATATGAAAAGAAATTGAATGTATACTTACCTATAACACAGTTGCAGATGAATACACAGCCAATAAAACGTAAAATCCAGATGCAGACAACGGCAAACAGCTTGAGATGAAAAGTCTCTTGGGATCATGAGTCAATAAAAAAGTCAATACATGAATAGAATCGGAATGTATACTTACCTGTTACACAGTTGCAGGTGAATAAGAAAGTCAGTCAGACTGAGATCGAGATGCAGACAACGGCAAACACTTGGAGATCGATAGCCTCCTGGGATCATGAAGTCCTGTGAACAAGACAGACAAAGAACAAAATCAAAATACAAAAAGAAACTGAATGTACACTTACCTGTTACACAGTTGCAGATGAATACACAGCAAGAAAGAAAGAATTCCAGATGCAGACAGCCACATACAGCTGGACATGGACAGACTCTTGGGATCATGAAGTACTGTGAACAAGACAAAGAAGAAAATCAAAATATGAAAAGAAACTGAATGTACACTTACCTGTTACACAGTTGCTGATAAAGAAAAGCCAGTAAGCCAGAGTTCCAGATTCAGACAACCATATACAGTTGATGTATAGCCTCTTGGGATCACAAAATCCTGTGAACAAGTAAGACAAAGAAGGAAGTCAATAAATGAAAATAAACTGAATGCTTACTTACCGATTACACAGATGCAGATGAATAGAAAATCAGTCAGATTGAGATCCAGATGCAGACAACGGCAAACACTTGGAGATCGACAGACTCTTGGGATCATGAGGTCCTGTAAACAAGACAAAAAGAAATTCAATACATGAAAAGAAACTGAATGTATACTTACCTGTTACACAGTTGCAGATGAATACACAGCCAATAAGACGAAAAATCCAGATGCAGACAACCACATACAGCTGGATATGGACAGTCTCTTGGGATCATGAAGTCCTGTGAACAAGTAAGACAGAAGAAAATCAAAATATGAAAAGAAACTGAACGTATACTTACCTGTTACACAGTTGCAGATGAATAGAAAGACAGTCAGATTGAGTTCCAGATGCAGACAACGGCAAACAGCTGGAGATGAATAGTCTTTTGGGATCATGAGGTCCTGTAAACAAGACAAAAAGAAAGTCAATACATGAAAAGAAACCGAATGTATACTTACCTGTTAAACAGTTGCAGATGAATACACAGCCAATAAGACGTAAAATCCAGATGCAGATGAATAGTCTCTTGGGCTCATGAGGTCCTGTAAACAAGACAAAGAAGAAAGTCAATGCAGGAAAAGAAACGGAATGTATACTGACCTGTTACACAGTTGCAGATGAATATACAGCCAGTAAGAAAGAAATCCAGATGCAGACAACCACATACAGCTGGACATTGACAGTCTCTTGAGATCATGAAGTCCTGTGAATAAGTAAGACAAAGAAGAAAGTCAATACTTGAAAAGAAACTGAATGCTTACTTAGCAATTACACAGTTGCAGATGAATAGAAAGTCAGTCAGATTGAGATCCAGATGCAGACGACGGCAAACACTTGGAGATCGATAGCCTCTTGGGATCACGAAGTCCTGTCAACACGACAAAGAAGAAAATCAAAATATGAAAAGAAACTGAATGCTTACTTACCGTTTACACAGTTGCAGGTGAATAGAAAGTCAGTCAGATTGAGATCCAGATGCACACAACGGCAAACACTTGGAGATCGATAGCCTCTTGGGATCATGAAGTCCTGTGAACAAGTAAGACAAAGAAGAAAATCAAAATATGAAAAGAAACTGAATGTTTACTTACCTGTAACACAGTTGCAGATGATTACACAGCCAATAACACGAAAAATCCAGATGCAGACAACGGCAAACAGCTGGAGATGAATAGTCTCTTGGGATCATGAGGTCCTGTAAACAAAAGAAACTGAATGCTTTTCTACCGATTACACAGTTGCAGATGAATACACAGTCAGTAAGAAAAAATTCCAGATGCAGAAAACCACATACAGCTGGACATCGATAGGCTCTTGGGATCATGAAATCCTATAAACAAGACAAAAAGAAGTCAATACATGAAAAGAAACTGAATGTATACTTACCTGTTGCAAAGTTGCAGATAAATACAAAGCCAGTAAGAAAGAGTTCCAGATGCAGACAACCACATACAGCTGGACAAGGACAGTCTCTTGGGATCATGAAGTCCTGTGAACAAGTAAGACAAAGAAGAAAGTCAATACATGGAAAGAAACTGAATGTATACTTACCTGTTACAAAGTTGCAGATGAATACAAATCCAGTAAGAAAGAATTCCAGATGCAGACAACCACATCCAGCTGGACATGGATAGTCTCTTGGGATCATGAGGTCCTGTAAACAATACAAAGAAGAAAGTCAATATATGAAAAGAAACTGAATATATACTTACCGATTACACAGTTGCAGATGAATAGAAAGTCAGTCAGATTGAGTTCCAGATGCAGACAATGGCAAATACTTGGAGATCGATAGCCTCTTGGGATCATGAAGTCCTGTGAACAAGTAAGACAAAGAAGAAAATCAAAATATGAAAAGAAACGGAATGCTTACTTACCGATTACACAGTTGCAGATGAAAACATAGCCATTAAGAAAGAATTTCAGATGCAGACAACCTCGTACAGCTGGACATGGATAGCCTCTTGGGATCATGAAGTCCTGTGAACAAGTAAGCCAAAGAAGAAAATCAAAATATGAAAAGAAATTGTATGTATACTTACCTGTAACACAGTTGCAGATGAATACACAGCCAATAAGACGTAAAATCCAGATGCAGACAACGGCAAACAGCTGGAGATGAATAGTCTCTTGGGATCATGAGGTCCTGTGAATAAGACAAAAAAAAGTCAATACATGAAAACAAACTGAATGTATACTTACCTGTTACACAGTTGCAGATGAAAAGAAACGGAATGTATACTTATCTGTTGCACAGTTGCAGATGAATAGAAAGTCAGTCAGATTGAGTTCCAGATGCAGACAACGGCAAACACTTGGAGATCTATAGCCTCTTGGGATCATGAAGTCCTGTCAAGAAGTAAGACAAAGAAGAAAATCAAAACATGAAAACAAACTGAATGTATACTTACCTTTTACACAGTTGCAGATGAATACACAAGTCAAGTCAAGTCAAGTCAAGTGGGTTTATTGTCATTTCAACTACATACAGAGTACACAGTGAAACGAAACAACGTTCCTCCCGGACCATGGTGCAACATAGACAGTGCATACAAGACACAAGTGCAACACAAACAAACAAGTGCGGACAGACAACACAGTACAGACAGAGGATAATAAATAATGACTGTAGTGTGCAAGTTGTGCAATGTGCGATAAATAGAGTCCAGTGAGGTAGTAAAGTCAGTCAGTAAGAAAGAATTCCAGTTGCAGACAACCACATACAGCTGGACATAGACAGTCTCTTGGGATAATGAAGTCCTGTGAATAAGTAAGACAAATAAGAAAGTCAATACATGAAAAAAAACTGAATGTATCTTTACCTGTTACACAGTTGTAGATGAAAAGAAACGGAATGTATACTTACCAGTTGCACAGTTGCAGATGAATAGAAAATCAGTCAGATTGAGATCCAGATGCAGACAACGGCAAACACTTAGAGATCGATAGCCTCTTGGGATCATGAAGTCCTGTGAACAAGTAAGACAAAGAAGAAAATCAAAATATGAAAAGAAACTGAATGTTTACTTACCTGTAAAACAGTTGCAGATGAATACACAGCCAATAAGACGAAAAATCCAGATGCATTTGAATAGTCTCTTGGGATCACAAGGTCCTGTGAACAAGTAAGACAAAGAAGAAAGTCAATACATGAAAAGAAACGGAATGTATACTTACCTATTGCACAGTTGCAGATGAATAGAACGTCAGTCAGATTGAGATCCAGATGCAGACAACGGCAAACACTTGGAGATCGATAGCCTCTTGGGATCATGAGGTCCTGTAAACAAGATAAAAAGAAAGTCAATACATGAAAAGAAACTGAATGTATACTTACCTGTTACACTGTTGCAGATGAATACAAAGCCAATAAGATGAAAAATCCAGATGCAGATGAATATTCTCTTGGGATCATGAAGTCCTGTGAACAAGACAAAGATGAAAATCTAAATATGAAAAGAAACTGAATGTTTACTTACCTGTAACACAGTTGCAGACGAATACACAGCCAATAAGACGAAAAATTCAGATGCGGTTGAAAAGTCTCTTGGGATCACGAGGTCCTGTGAACATGTAAGACAAAGAAGAAAGTCAATACATGAAAAGAAACGGAATGCTTACTTACCGATTACACAGTTGCAGATGAAAACACAGCCAACAAGACGTAAAATCCAGATGCAGACAACGGCAAACAGCTGGAGATGAATAGTCTCTTGGGATCATGAGGTCCTGTAAATAAGACAAAAAGAAAAAGTCAATACATGAAAAGAAACTGAATGTATACTTACCTGTTACAAAGTTGCAGATGAATACAAAGCCAATAAGAAAGAGTTCTAGATGAAGACAACCACATACAGCTGGACAAGGACAGTCTCTTTGGATTATGAAGTCCTGTGAACAAGTAAGACAAAGAAGAAAATCAAAATATGAAAAGAAACTGAATGTATACTTACGTGTAACACAGTTGCAGATGAATACACACCCAATAAGACATAAAATCCAGATGCAGAAAACTTCAAACAGGTGGAAATGAATAGTCTCTTGGGATCATGAGGTCCTGTAAACAAGTAAGACAAAGAAGAAAATCAAAATATGAAAAGAAACTGAATGTTTACTTACCTGTAACACAGTTGCAGATGAATACACAGCCAATAAAACGTAAAATCCAGATGCAGACAACGGCAAACAGCTGGAGATGAATAGTCTCTTGGGATCATGAGGTCCTGTGAATAAGACAAAAAAAAGTCAATACATGAAAACAAACTGAATGTATACTTATCTTTTGCACAGTTGCAGATGAATAGAAAGTCAGTCAGATTGAGTTCCAGATGCAGACAACGGCAAACACTTGGAGATCTATAGCCTCTTGGGATCATGAAGTCCTGTCAAGAAGTAAGACAAAGAAGAAAATCAAAACATGAAAACAAACTGAATGTATACTTACCTTTTACACAGTTGCAGATGAATACACAAGTCAAGTCAAGTCAAGTGGGTTTATTGTCATTTCAACTACATACAGAGTACACAGTGAAACGAAACAACGTTCCTCCCGGACCATGGTGCAACATAGACAGTGCATACAAGACACAAGTGCAACAGAAACAAACAAGTGCGGACAGACAACACAGTACAGACAGAGGATAATAAATAATGACTGTAGTGTGCAAGTTGTGCAATGTGCGATAAATAGAGTCCAGTGAGGTAGTAAAGTCAGTCAGTAAGAAAGAATTCCAGTTGCAGACAACCACATACAGCTGGACATAGACAGTCTCTTGGGATAATGAAGTCCTGTGAATAAGTAAGACAAATAAGAAAGTCAATACATGAAAAGAAACTGAATGTATACTTACCAGTTGCACAGTTGCAGATGAATAGAAAATCAGTCAGATTGAGTTCCAGATGCAGACAACCACATCCAACTGGACATGGATAGTCTCTTAGGTTCATGAGGTCCTGTAAACAAGACAAAGAAGAAAGTAAATACATGAAAAGAAACTGAATGTATACTTACGTATTACACAGTTGCAGATGAATAGAAAGTCAGTCAGATTGAGATCCAGATGCAGACAACGGCAAACACTTGGAGATCGATAGCCTCTTGGGATCACGAAGTCATGTGAACAAGTAAGACTAAGAAGAAAGTCAATACATGAAAAGAAACTGAAAGCTTACTTACCGATTACACAGTTGCAGATAAATTGAAAGTCAGTCAGATTGAGATCCAGATGCAGACAACGGCAAACACTTGGAGATCGATAGCCTCTTGGGATCATGAAGTCCTGTCAACAAGTAAGACAAAGAAGAAAGTCAATACATGAAAAGAAACTGAATGTTTACTTACCTGTTACACAGTTGCAGATGAATACACAGCCAGTAAGAAAGAACTCCAGATACAGACAACTACATACAGATGGACATGGATAGTGTCTTGCGATCATGAAGTCCTGTGAACAAGTAAAACAAAAAAAAAAGTCAAATCATGAAAAGAAACTGAATGCTTACTTACCGATTACATAGTTGCAGATGAAAAAAAGCCAGTAAGCTAGAGTTCCAGATTCAGACAACCATATACAGTTGATGTATAGTCTCTTGAGATCATGATGTCCTCTGAAAGGGACAAAATGAAAGTCAATACATGAAAAGAAATGGAATGTATACTTACCTTTTACACAGTTGCAGACTAATACACAGCCAGTAAGAAAGACTTCCAGATGCAGACAACCACATACAGCTGGACTTGAATATCTCTTGGGATCATGAAGTCCTGACAAAGAGTAAGACAAAGATGAAAATCAAAATATGAAAAGAAACTGAATGTATACTTACCTGTTACACAGTTGCAGATGAAAAAAAGGCCAGTAAGCCGGAGTTCCAGATGCAGACAACCATATACAGTTGATGTAACGTCTCTTGGGATGACGAGGTCCTGTGAACAAGTAAAACAATGAAGAAAGTTAATACATGAAAAGAAACTGAATGTTTACTTACCTGTTACACAATTGCAGATGAATACACAGCAAGAAAGAAAGAATTCCAGATGCAGACAACATACAGATGGACATGGACAGTCTCTTGGGAACATGAAGGCCTGAGAACAAGTAAGACAAAGAAGAAAATCAAAATATGAAAAGAAACTGAATGTTTACTTACCTGTAACACAGTTGCAGATGATTACACAGCCAATAACACGAAAAATCCAGATGCAGACAACGGCAAACAGCTGGAGATGAATAGTCTCTTGGGATCATGAGGTCCTGTAAACAAAAGAAACTGAATGCTTTTCTACCGATTACACAGTTGCAGATGAATACACAGTCAGTAAGAAAAAATTCCAGATGCAGAAAACCACATACAGCTGGACATCGATAGGCTCTTGGGATCATGAAATCCTATAAACAAGACAAAAAGAAGTCAATACATGAAAAGAAACTGAATGTATACTTACCTGTTGCAAAGTTGCAGATAAATACAAAGCCAGTAAGAAAGAGTTCCAGATGCAGACAACCACATACAGCTGGACAAGGACAGTCTCTTGGGATCATGAAGTCCTGTGAACAAGTAAGACAAAGAAGAAAGTCAATACATGGAAAGAAACTGAATGTATACTTACCTGTTACAAAGTTGCAGATGAATACAAATCCAGTAAGAAAGAATTCCAGATGCAGACAACCACATCCAGCTGGACATGGATAGTCTCTTGGGATCATGAGGTCCTGTAAACAATACAAAGAAGAAAGTCAATATATGAAAAGAAACTGAATATATACTTACCGATTACACAGTTGCAGATGAATAGAAAGTCAGTCAGATTGAGTTCCAGATGCAGACAATGGCAAATACTTGGAGATCGATAGCCTCTTGGGATCATGAAGTCCTGTGAACAAGTAAGACAAAGAAGAAAATCAAAATATGAAAAGAAACGGAATGCTTACTTACCGATTACACAGTTGCAGATGAAAACATAGCCATTAAGAAAGAATTTCAGATGCAGACAACCTCGTACAGCTGGACATGGATAGCCTCTTGGGATCATGAAGTCCTGTGAACAAGTAAGCCAAAGAAGAAAATCAAAATATGAAAAGAAATTGTATGTATACTTACCTGTAACACAGTTGCAGATGAATACACAGCCAATAAGACGTAAAATCCAGATGCAGACAACGGCAAACAGCTGGAGATGAATAGTCTCTTGGGATCATGAGGTCCTGTGAATAAGACAAAAAAAAGTCAATACATGAAAACAAACTGAATGTATACTTACCTGTTACACAGTTGCAGATGAAAAGAAACGGAATGTATACTTATCTGTTGCACAGTTGCAGATGAATAGAAAGTCAGTCAGATTGAGTTCCAGATGCAGACAACGGCAAACACTTGGAGATCTATAGCCTCTTGGGATCATGAAGTCCTGTCAAGAAGTAAGACAAAGAAGAAAATCAAAACATGAAAACAAACTGAATGTATACTTACCTTTTACACAGTTGCAGATGAATACACAAGTCAAGTCAAGTCAAGTCAAGTGGGTTTATTGTCATTTCAACTACATACAGAGTACACAGTGAAACGAAACAACGTTCCTCCCGGACCATGGTGCAACATAGACAGTGCATACAAGACACAAGTGCAACACAAACAAACAAGTGCGGACAGACAACACAGTACAGACAGAGGATAATAAATAATGACTGTAGTGTGCAAGTTGTGCAATGTGCGATAAATAGAGTCCAGTGAGGTAGTAAAGTCAGTCAGTAAGAAAGAATTCCAGTTGCAGACAACCACATACAGCTGGACATAGACAGTCTCTTGGGATAATGAAGTCCTGTGAATAAGTAAGACAAATAAGAAAGTCAATACATGAAAAGAAACTGAATGTATACTTACCAGTTGCACAGTTGCAGATGAATAGAAAATCAGTCAGATTGAGTTCCAGATGCAGACAACCACATCCAACTGGACATGGATAGTCTCTTAGGTTCATGAGGTCCTGTAAACAAGACAAAGAAGAAAGTAAATACATGAAAAGAAACTGAATGTATACTTACCCGTTACAAAGTTGCAGATGAATACAAATCTAGTAAGAAAGAATTCCAGATGCAGACAACCACATCCAACTGGACATGGATAGTCTCTTAGAATCATGAGGTCCTGTAAACAAGACAAAGAAGAAAGTAAATACATGAAAAGAAACTGAATGTATACTTACGTATTACACAGTTGCAGATGAATAGAAAGTCAGTCAGATTGAGATCCAGATGCAGACAACGGCAAACACTTGGAGATCGATAGCCTCTTGGGATCACGAAGTCATGTGAACAAGTAAGACTAAGAAGAAAGTCAATACATGAAAAGAAACTGAAAGCTTACTTACCGATTACACAGTTGCAGATAAATTGAAAGTCAGTCAGATTGAGATCCAGATGCAGACAATGGCAAACACTTGGAGATCGATAGCCTCTTGGGATCATGAAGTCCTGTCAACAAGTAAGACAAAGAAGAAAGTCAATACATGAAAAGAAACTGAATGTTTACTTACCTGTTACACAGTTGCAGATGAATACACAGCCAGTAAGAAAGAACTCCAGATACAGACAACTACATACAGATGGACATGGATAGTGTCTTGCGATCATGAAGTCCTGTGAACAAGTAAAACAAAAAAAAAAGTCAAATCATGAAAAGAAACTGAATGCTTACTTACCGATTACATAGTTGCAGATGAAAAAAAGCCAGTAAGCTAGAGTTCCAGATTCAGACAACCATATACAGTTGATGTATAGTCTCTTGAGATCATGAGGTCCTCTGAAAGGGACTAAATGAAAGTCAATACATGAAAAGAAATGGAATGTATACTTACCTTTTACACAGTTGCAGACTAATACACAGCCAGTAAGAAAGACTTCCAGATGCAGACAACCACATACAGCTGGACTTGAATATCTCTTGGGATCATGAAGTCCTGACAAAGAGTAAGACAAAGATGAAAATCAAAATATGAAAAGAAACTGAATGTATACTTACCTGTTACACAGTTGCAGATGAAAAAAAGGCCAGTAAGCCGGATTTCCAGATGCAGACAACCATATACAGTTGATGTAAAGTCTCTTGGGATGACGAGGTCCTGTGAACAAGTAAAACAATGAAGAAAGTTAATACATGAAAAGAAACTGAATGTTTACTTACCTGTTACACAATTGCAGATGAATACACAGCAAGAAAGAAAGAATTCCAGATGCAGACAACATACAGCTGGACATGGACAGTCTCTTGGGAACATGAAGGCCTGTGAACAAGTAAGACAAAGAAGAAAGTCAATACATGAAAAGAAACTGAATGTATACTTACTTGTTACACAGTTGCAGATGAAAAAAAAAAAAAAACGTAAGCCAGAGTTCCAGATTCAGACAACCATATACAGTTGATGTATAGCCTCTTGGGATCACAAAATCCTGTGAACAAGTAAGACAAAGAAGGAAGTCAATAAATGAAAATAAACTGAATGCTTACTTACCGATTACACAGATGCAGATGAATAGAAAATCAGTCAGATTGAGATCCAGATGCAGACAACGGCAAACACTTGGAGATCGACAGACTCTTGGGATCATGAGGTCCTGTAAACAAGACAAAAAGAAATTCAATACATGAAAAGAAACTGAATGTATACTTACCTGTTACACAGTTGCAGATGAATACACAGCCAATAAGACGAAAAATCCAGATGCAGACAACCACATACAGCTGGACATGGACAGTCTCTTGGGATCATGAAGTCCTGTGAACAAGTAAGACAGAAGAAAATCTAAATATGAAAAGAAACTGAACGTATACTTACCTGTTACACAGTTGCAGATGAATAGAAAGACAGTCAGATTGAGTTCCAGATGCAGACAACGGCAAACAGCTGGAGATGAATAGTCTTTTGGGATCATGAGGTCCTGTAAACAAGACAAAAAGAAAGTCAATACATGAAAAGAAACCGAATGTATATTTACCTGTTAAACAGTTGCAGATGAATACACAGCCAATAAGACGTAAAATCCAGATGCAGATGAATAGTCTCTTGGGCTCATGAGGTCCTGTAAACAAGACAAAGAAGAAAGTCAATGCAGGAAAAGAAACGGAATGTATACTGACCTGTTACACAGTTGCAGATGAATATACAGCCAGTAAGAAAGAAATCCAGATGCAGACAACCACATACAGCTGGACATTGACAGTCTCTTGAGATCATGAAGTCCTGTGAATAAGTAAGACAAAGAAGAAAGTCAATACTTGAAAAGAAACTGAATGCTTACTTAGCAATTACACAGTTGCAGATGAATAGAAAGTCAGTCAGATTGAGATCCAGATGCAGACGACGGCAAACACTTGGAGATCGATAGCCTCTTGGGATCACGAAGTCCTGTCAACACGACAAAGAAGAAAATCAAAATATGAAAAGAAACTGAATGCTTACTTACCGTTTACACAGTTGCAGGTGAATAGAAAGTCAGTCAGATTGAGTTCCAGATGCAGACAATGGCAAATACTTGGAGATCGATAGCCTCTTGGGATCATGAAGTCCTGTGAACAAGTAAGACAAAGAAGAAAATCAAAATATGAAAAGAAACGGAATGCTTACTTACCGATTACACAGTTGCAGATGAAAACATAGCCATTAAGAAAGAATTTCAGATGCAGACAACCTCGTACAGCTGGACATGGATAGCCTCTTGGGATCATAAAGTCCTGTGAACAAGTAAGCCAAAGAAGAAAATCAAAATATGAAAAGAAATTGTATGTATACTTACCTGTAACACAGTTGCAGATGAATACACAGCCAATAAGACGTAAAATCCAGATGCAGACAACGGCAAACAGCTGGAGATGAATAGTCTCTTGGGATCATGAGGTCCTGTGAATAAGACAAAAAAAAGTCAATACATGAAAAGAAACGGAATGTATACTTATCTGTTACACAGTTGCAGATGAATAGAAAGTCAGTCAGATTGAGTTCCAGATGCAGACAACGGCAAACACTTGGAGATCTATAGCCTCTTGGGATCATGAAGTCCTGTCAAGAAGTAAGACAAAGAAGAAAATCAAAACATGAAAACAAACTGAATGTATACTTACCTTTTACACAGTTGCAGATGAATACACAAGTCAAGTCAAGTCAAGTCAAGTGGGTTTATTGTCATTTCAACTACATACAGAGTACACAGTGAAACGAAAGAACGTTCCTCCCGGACCATGGTGCAACATAGACAGTGCATACAAGACACAAGTGCAACACAAACAAACAAGTGCGGACAGACAACACAGTAAAGACAGAGGATAATAAATAATGACTGTAGTGTGCAAGTTGTGCAATGTGCGATAAATAGAGTCCAGTGAGGTAGTAAAGTCAGTCAGTAAGAAAGAATTCCAGTTGCAGACAACCACATACAGCTGGACATAGACAGTCTCTTGGGATAATGAAGTCCTGTGAATAAGTAAGACAAATAAGAAAGTCAATACATGAAAAAAAACTGAATGTATCTTTACCTGTTACACAGTTGTAGATGAAAAGAAACGGAATGTATACTTACCAGTTGCACAGTTGCAGATGAATAGAAAATCAGTCAGATTGAGTTCCAGATGCAGACAACCACATCCAACTGGACATGGATAGTCTCTTAGGTTCATGAGGTCCTGTAAACAAGACAAAGAAGAAAGTAAATACATGAAAAGAAACTGAATGTATACTTACCTGTTACAAAGTTGCAGATGAATACAAATCTAGTAAGAAAGAATTCCAGATGCAGACAACCACATCCAACTGGACATGGATAGTCTCTTAGAATCATGAGGTCCTGTAAACAAGACAAAGAAGAAAATCAAAACATGAAAAGAAACTGAATGTATACTTACCTGATACACAGTTGCAGATGAATACACAGTCAGTAAGAAAGAATTCCAGATGCAGACAACCACATACAGCTGGACATCGATAGGCTCTTGGGATCATGAAATCCTATAAACAAGACAAAAAGAAGTCAATACATGAAAAGAAACTGAATGTATACTTACCTGTTGCAAAGTTGCAGATAAATACAAAGCCAGTAAGAAAGAGTTCCAGATGCAGACAACCACATACAGCTGGACATCGATAGCCTCTTGGGATCATGAAGTCCTGTAAACAAGACAAAAAGAAAGTCAATACATGAATCAGAATCAGATTCAGAATCAGAATCTCTTTATTTCATATGTTACACATACAAGGAATTTGTCTTGGTGAGAGCAACACGTATGACAAGTAACAAAAAAAAAACAAAAACAGAATATTCTTAAACTAAAGGAAAATGACACTAAACAATAAATAGGGTAGGGGATAAATTAAAAAAGTAAAAAGTACTAAGGTAAAAAAGAGCTGAAAATATATTTACAGAAAAGAACATCTGTACAGGTGTGCAAATAGTCATAGTGCAAAATAGCTGTTCAGTCCGGTTTGGTACAGTTCAGTTGTAAGTTTTGAGGTTTACAGTGGGAGGTGTCCACTGTGATTGAGGAGCGCTACAGCTCTGGGGAAGAAGCTGTTAGCATGACGTGTTGTGCTGGTTTTGATGGACCGCAGTCTTCTACCCGAGGGGAGTGTCTGGAAGAGGAGGTGTCCAGGATGTGAGGGGTCAGATGTAATCTTGCCAGCCCGCTTCTTCATCCTGCTGGTGTAGATCTGCTGAAGTGATGGCAGGTTACATCCGATGATCCTCTCTGCTGTCCTGATGATGCGCTGGAGTTTGGTTCGTTCTTGTGAGGTGGAGGAACCAAACCAGATAGTTATGGAGGCTGTGATAATGGACTCGATGATCGCTGTGTAGAACTGGATCATCAGGGTCTGTGGCAGGTTGAATTTCTTGAGCTGTCTCAAGAAGAACATTCTTTGTTGAGCTTTCTTGATGATGGAGATGGTGTTTTTCTCCCATTTCAAGTCTCTGGAAATGGTGGTGACCAGGAACTTGAGTGACTCCACCATTGATGCTGCAGTGTTGTTGATGTGGAGGGGGGGAAGGGTGGGTGGATTGCGTCGGACGTCCACCACCACCTCTACAGTCTTTTCTGTGTTTAGCAGCAGGTGGTTGTTGCTGCACCAGGACAACGGCAAACAGCTGGAAATGAATAGTCTCTTGGGATCATGAGGTCCTGTAAACAAGTAAGACAAAGAAGAAAGTCAAAACATGAAAAGAAACTGAATGTATACTTACCTGTTACACAGTTGCAGATGAATACACAGTCAGTAAGAAAGAATTCCAGATGCAGACAACCACATACAGCTGGACATGGACAGTCTCTTGGGATCATGAAGTCCTGTGAATAAGTAAGACGAATAAGAAAGTCAATACATGAAAAGAAACTGAATGTATACTTACCTGTTACACAGTTGCAGATGAATAGAAAGTCAGTCAGATTGACTTCCAGATGCAGACAATGGCAAACACTTGGAGATCGATAGCCTCTTGGGATCATGAAGTCCTGTCAACAAGTAAGACAAATAAGAAAGTCAATACATGAAAAGAAACTGAATGTATACTTACCTGTTACACAGTTGCAGATGAATAGGAAGTAAGTTAGATTGAGTTCCAGATGCAGACAACGGCAAGCACTTGGAGATCGATAGCCTCTTGGGATCATGAAGTCCTGTCAAGAAGTAAGACAAAGAAGAAAATCAAAACATGAAAAGAAACTGAATGTATACTTACCTGTTACACAGTTTCAGATGAATACACAGTCAGTAAGAAAGAATTCCAGATGCAGACAACCACATACAGCTGGACATGGACAGTCTCTTGGGATCATGAAGTCCTGTGAACAAGTAAGAAAAAGAAGAAAGTCAAAACATGAAAAGAAACTGAATGTATACTTACCTGTTGCACAGTTGCAGATGAATAGAAAGTCAGAAACGGAAGTCAAGAAACGGAAACGGAAGTCAAGAAAGGGAATGTATACTTACCTGTTGCACAGTTGCAGATGAATAGAAAGTCAGTCAGATTGAGTTCCAGATGCAGACAACGGCAAACACTTGGAGATCTATAGCCTCTTGGGATCATGAAGTCCTGTAAAAAAGACAAAAAAAGTCAATACATGAAGAGAAACGGAATGTATACTTACCTGTTACACAGTTGCAGATGAATACAAAGCCAGTAAGAAAGAATTCCAGATGCAGACAACCAAATTCAGCTGGACATCGATAGCCTCTTGGGATCATGAAGTCCTGTAAACAGGACAAAAAAAGTCAATACATGAAGAGAAACGGAATGTATACTTACCTGTTACACAGTTGCAGATGAATACAAAGCCAGTAAGAAAGAATTCCAGATGCAGACAACCACATACAGCTGGACATCGATAGCCTCTTGGGATCATGAAGTCCTGTGAACAAGACAAAAAGAAAGTCAATAAATGAAAAGAAACTGAATGTATACTTACCTGTTACAAAGTTGCAGATGAATAGAAAGTCAGAAACGGAAGTCAAGAAACGGAATGTATACTTACTTGTTGCACAGTTGCAGATGAATAGAAAGTCAGTCAGATTGAGTTCCAGATGCAGACAACGGCAAGCACTTGGAGATCGATAGCCTCTTGGGATCATGAAGTCCTGTCAAGAAGTAAGACAAAGAAGAAAATCAAAACATAAAAAGATACTGAATGTATACTTACCTGTTACACAGTTACAGATGAATACACAGTCAGTAAGAAAGAATTCCAGATGCAGACAACCACATACAGCTGGAAACCGATAGCCTCTTGGGATCATGAAGTCCTGTAAATAAGACAAAAAGAAAAAGTCAATACATGAAAAGAAACTGAATGTATACTTACCTGTTACACAGTTGCAGATGAATACAAAGCCAGTAAGAAAGAATTCCAGATGCAGACAACCACATCCAGCTGGACATGAATAGTCTCTTGGGATCATGAAGTCCTGTACACAAGACAAAGAAGAAAGTCAATACATGAAAAGTAACTGAATTTATACTTACCTGTTACACAGTTGCAGATGAAAAAAAAAAGCTAGTAAGCAAGAGTTCCAGATGCAGATAACCATATACAGTTGATGCATAGTCTCTTGGGATCACGAGGTTCTGTGAACAAGTAAGACAAAGAAGAAAGTCAATACATGAAAAGAATCTGAATGCTTACTTACCGATTACACAGTTGCAGATGAATAGAAAGTCAGTCAGATTGAGATCCAGATGCAGACAACGGCAAACACTTGGAGATCGATAGCCTCTTGGGATCATGAAGTCCTGTGAACAAGTAAGACAAAGAAGAAAATCAAAATATGAAAAGAAACGGAATGTATACTTACCTGTAACACAGTTGCAGATGAATAGAAAGTTAGTCAGATTGAGTTCCAGATGCAGACAATGGCAAGAAGTTGGAGATGAATAGTCTCTTGGGATCATGAGGTCCTGTAAACAAGAAAAAAAGAAAGTCAATACATGAAAAGAAACTGAATGCTTACTTACCAATTACACAGTTGGAGATGAATACACAGCCATTAAGAAAGAATTCCAGATGCAGACAACCACATACAGCTGGACATGGACAGACTCTTGGGATCATGAAGTCCTGTGAACAAGTGAGACAACGAAGAAAGTCAATACATGAAAAGAAACTGAATGTATACTTACCTGTTACACAGTTGCAGTTGAAAAAAAGCTAGTAAGCCAGAGTTCCAGATTCAGTCAACCATATACAGTTGATGTATAGTCTCTTGGGATCATGAGGTCCTGTAAACAAGACAAAGAAGAAAGTCAATACATGAAAAGAAACTGAATGTATACTTACCTGTTACACAGTTGCAGATGAATACACAGTCAGTAAGAAAGAATTCCAGATGCAGACAACCACATACAGCTGGAGATCGATAGCCTGTTGGGATCATGAGGTCCTGTAAACAAAAAAAAAAGAAAGTCAATACATGAAAAGAAACTGAATGTATACTTACCTGTTACACAGTTGCAGTTCAAAAAAAGCCAGTAAGCCAGAGTTCCAGATTCAGACAACCATATACAGTTGATGTATAGTCTCTTGGGATGATGAGGTCCTTTGAACAAGTAAGACAAAGAAGAAAGTCAATACATGAAAAGAAATTGAATGTATACTTACCTGTTACACAGTTGCAGATGAATACACAGCCAATAAGACGAAAAATCCAGATGCAGTTAAATAGTCTCTTGGGATCACGAGGTCCTGTGAACAAGTAAGACAAAGAAGAAAGTAAATACATGAAAAGAAACTGAATGTATACTTACCTATTGCACAGTTGCAGATGAATACACAGTCAGTAAGAAAGAATTCCAGTTGCAGACAACCACATACAGCTGGACATGGACCGTCTCTTGGGATCCTGAAGTCCTGTGAATAAGTAAGACAAATAAGAAAGTCAATACATGAAAACAAACTGAATGTATACTTACCTGTAACACAGTTGCAGATTAATACACAGCCAATAAGATGAAAAATCCAGATGCAGACAACAGAAAACAGCTGGAGATGAATAGTCTCTTGGGATCATGAGGTCCTGTAAACAAGTATGACAAAGAAGAAAGTCAATACATGAAAAGAAACTGAATGCTTACTTACCGATTACACAGTTGCAGATGAAAAAAATAAAGCCAGTAAGCCAGAGTTCCAGATTCAGACAACCATATACAGTTGATTTATAGTCTCTTGGGATCACGAGGTACTGTGAACAAGTAAGACAAAGAAGAAAGTCAATACATGAAAAGAAGCTGAATGTATACTTACCTGTTACACAGTTGCAGATGAATACACAGCCATTAAGAAAGAATTCCAGATGCAGAAAACCACAAATAGCTGGACATGGACAGTCTCTTGGGATCATGAAGTCCTGTGAACAAGTGAGACAACGAAGAAAGTCAATACATGAAAAGAAACTGAATGTATACTTACCTGTTACACAGTTGCAGATGAGTACACAGTCAGTAAGAAAGAATTCCAGATGCAGACAACCACATCCAGCTGGACACGGATAGTCTCTTGGGATCATAAGGTCCTGTAAACAAGACAAAGAAGAAAGTCAATACATGAAAAGAAACTGAATGTATACTTACCTGTTACACAGTTGCAGATGAATAGGAAGTAAGTTAGATTGAGGTCCAGATGCAGACAACTGCAAGCACTTGGAGATCGATAGCCTCTTCGGATCATAAAGTCCTGTAAACAAGACAAAAACAAAGTCAATACATGAAAAGAAGCTGAATGTATACTTACCTGTTACACAGTTGGAGATGAAAAAAACGCCAGTAAGCCAGATTCACACAACCATATACAGTTGATGTATAGTCTCTTGGGATGATGAGGTCCTGTGAACAAGTAAGACAAAGAAGAAAGTCAATACATGAAAAGCAATTGAATGTATACTTATCTGTAACACAGTTGCAGATGAAAAGAAACGGAATGTATACTTACCTGTTACACAGTTGCAGATGAATACAAAGCCAGTAAGAAAGAATTCCAGATGCAGACAACCGCATACAGCTGGACATGGATAGTCTCTTGGGATCAGGAGGTCCTGTAAACAAGAGAAAGAAGAAAGTCAATACATGAAAAGAAAATGAATGTATACTTACCTGTTACACAGTTTCAGATGAATAGAAAGTCAGTCAGATTGAGATCCAGATGCAGACAACGGCAAACACTTGGAGATCGATAGCCTCTTGGGGTCATGAAGTCCTGTGAACAAGTAAGACAAAGAAGAAAGTCAAAACATGAAAAGAAACTGAATGTATACTTACCTGTTGCACAGTTGCAGATGAATAGAAAGTCAGTCAGATTGAGTTCCAGATGCAGACAACGGCAAACAATTGGAGATCGATAGCCTGTTGGGATCATGAATTCCTGTCAACAAGTAAGATAAAGAAGAAAATCAAAACATGAAAACAAACTGAATGTATACTTACTTGTTACACAGTTGCAGATGAATACACAGTCAGTAAGAAAGAATTCCAGTTGCAGACAACCACATACAGCTGGACATGGACAGACTCTTGGGATCATAAAGTCCTGTGAATAAGTAAGACAAATAAGAAAGTCAATACATGAATAGAAACTGAATGTATACTTACCTGTTACACAGTTGCAGATGAAAAGAAACGGAATGTATACTTACCTGTTGCACAGTTGCAGATGAATACACAGTCAGTAAGAAAGAATTCCAGTTACAGACAAATACATACAGATGGACATGGACAGTCTCTTGGGATCAAGAAGTCCTGTCAACAAGTAAGACAAAGAAGAAAATCAAAAGATGAAAAGAAATTGAATGTATACTTACCTGTTGCACAGTTGCAGATGAATAGAAAGTCAGTCAGATTGAGATCCAGATGCAGACAATGGCAAACACTTGGAGATCGATAGCCTCTTGGGGTCATGAAGTCCTGTGAACAAGTAAGAAAAAGAAGAAAGTCAAAATGTGAAAAGAAACTGAATGTTTACTTAACTGTAACACAGTTGCAAATGAATACACAGCCAATAAGACGAAAAATCCAGGTGCAGCTGAATAGTCTCTTGGGATCACGAGGTCCTGTGAACAAGTAAGACAAAGAAGAAAATCAAAATATGAAAAGAAACTGAATGTTTACTTAACTGTAACACAGTTGCAGATGAATACACAGCCAATAAAACATAAAATCCAGATGCAGACAACGGCAAACAGCTGGACATGGACAGACTCTTGGGATCATAAAGTCCTGTGAATAAGTAAGACAAATAAGAAAGTCAATACATGAATAGAAACTGAATGTATACTTACCTGTTGCACAGTTGCAGATGAATACACAGTCAGTAAGAAAGAATTCCAGTTACAGACAAATACATACAGCTGGAAATGGACAGTCTCTTGGGATCAAGAAGTCCTGTCAACAAGTAAGACAAAGAAGAAAATCAAAAGATGAAAAGAAACTGAATGTATACTTACCTGTTGCACAGTTGCAGATGAATAGAAAGTCAGTCAGATTGAGTTCCAGATGCAGACAACGGCAAACACTTGGAGATCGATAGCCTCTTGGGATCATGAAGTCCTGTCAACAAGTAAGACAAAGAAGAAAGTCAATACATGAAAAGAAACTGAATGTATACTTACCTGTTACACAGTTGCAGATGAATACACAGCCATTAAGAAAGAATTCCAGATGCAGACAACCACAAATAGCTGGACATGGACAGTCTCTTGGGATCATGAAGTCCTGTGAACAAGTGAGACAACGAAGAAAGTCAATACATGAAAAGAAACTGAATGTATACTTACCTGTTACACAGTTGCAGATGAGTACACAGTCAGTAAGAAAGAATTCCAGATGCAGACAACCACATCCAGCTGGACACGGATAGTCTCTTGGGATCATGAGGTCCTGTAAACAATACAAAGAAGAAAGTCAATACATGAAAAGAAGCTGAATGTATACTTACCTGTTACACAGTTGGAGATGAAAAAAAAGCCAGTAAGCCAGATTCACACAACCATATACAGTTGATGTATAGTCTCTTGGGATCATGAAGTCCTGTGAACAAGTAAGACAAAGAAGAAAGTCAATGCATGAAAAGAAACTGAATGTATACTTACCTGTTACACAGTTGAAGATGAAAAGAAACGGAATGTATACTTACCTGTTACACAGCTGCAGATGAATACACAGTCAGCAAGAAAGAATTCCAGATGCAGACAACCACATACAGCTGGACAAGGACAGTCTCTTGGGATCATGAAGTCCTGTGAACAAGTCAATACATAAAAAAACTGAATGTATACTTACCTGTTGCAAAGTTACAGATGAATACAAAGCCAGTAAGAAAGAATTCCAGATGCAGACAACCACATCCAGCTGGACAAGGACAGTCTCTTGGGATCATGAGGTCCTGTAAACAAGACAAAAAAAGTCAATACATTAAGAGAAATGGAATGTATACTTACCTGTTACACAGTTGCAGATGAAAACAAAGCCAGTAAGAAAGAATTCCAGATGCAGACAACCACATACAGCTGGACATCGATAGCCTCTTGGGATCATGAAGTCCTGTAAACAAGACAAAAAGAAAGTCAATACATGAAAAGAAACTGAATGTATACTTACCTGTTACACAGTTGCAGATGAATACACAGTCAGTCAGATTGAGTTCCAGATGTAGACAACGGCAAACACTTGGAGATCGATAGCTTCTTGGGGTCATGAAGTCCTGTGAACAAGTAAGACAAAGTAGAAAGTCAATACATGAAAAGAAACGGAATGTATACTTACCTGTTACACAGTTGCAGATGAATACACAGTCAGTAAGAAAGAATTCCAGACGCAGACAACCACATACAGCTGGACATGGACAGACTCTTCGGATCATGAAGTCCTGTGAAAAAGTAAGACAAAGAAGAAAGTCAATACATGAAAAGAAACTGAATGTATACGTACCTGTTACAGAGTTGCAGATGAATAGAAAGTCAGTTAGATTGAGTTCCAGATGCAGACAACGGCAAACACTTGGAGATCGATAGCCTCTTGGGATCATGAAGTCCTGTCAACAAGTAAGACAAAAAAGAAAATCAAAATATGAAAAGAATCTGAATGTTTACTTACCTGTAACACAGTTGCAGATGAATACAAAGCCAATAAGACGAAAAATCCAGATGCAGATGAATAGTCTCTTGGCATAATGAGGTCCTGTAAACAAGACAAAGAAGAAAGTCAATACATGAAAAGAAACTGAATGCTTACTTACCTACTACACAGTTGCAGATGAATAGAAAGTCAGTCAGATTGAGATCCAGACGCAGACAACGGCAAACACTTTGTCTTACTTGTTGACAGGACTTCATGATCCCAAGAGGCTATCGATCTCAAAGTGTTTGCCGTTGTCTGCGTCTGGATCTCAATCTGACTGACTTTCTATTCATCTGCAACTGTGTAACAGGTAAGTAAGCATTCAGTTTCTTTTCATATTTTGATTTTCTTCTTTGTCTTACTTGTTGACAGGACTTCATGATCCCAAGAGGCTATCGATCTCAAAGAAGAAAATCAAAATATGAAAAGAAACTGAATGTATACTTACCTGTTACACAGTTGCAGATGAATACACAGCCATTAAGAAAGAATTCCAGATGCAGATGAAGAGCAAGTTAGTTGATTGAGAAACATCCAACCAAGAAAAACGCATTTTTAGCTAAACAAAAAAACAAAACACTTTTCGGTTGAGAGTCATATCTCATATGAAGACATATTAGAAAAGCCTATTATCTTTTGAAAATAACAAAATCTGACATGTGTGACTGTCATTGTAAGGCCAAGTAGGAAGGCATTAAGAATCAGTCCAAAAAATAATTATATCAGACAAAGTATTTATGAGTGTAGGACTTACAGGTCTGATATGATGGAGTTACAGCAAAGGATTAAACATTTTTAATCAATAATAAGGCCAGTGAATGTCAGTTTTCTTGGCTGGGTATTTTCACAGCTGCTGTATCTTGTTTGGTGTTTCTGGGCTTTACAGCTCTTTATGTCAAGTGTAAACAGATCCAAAGTGTCATTCTCAGTGCTGATTACATCTGAAATTAACCATAAACCAGAGGTGAGTGGCTAGCAACAGGGTAATGCAGCTCAACACATGTTTTAGTTTACTACACACCCATGTCGCCTCTCCAAAGTCACAGTGATTCTAAAGTCACTCAATACAAAGCACTTAAAAACCAAACCATAAAACACTGCTTAAATCACAAATACATTAATAAAGACTTTGAGCCCATTTCCCTGAAACGGTTCACCCATTAAAGATAATAGACAAAGAAGGTTGGGAGCAGGTGGCTAGTGTTTTCTTACCTGACTGGTGTGACTGGGTAGGGCCAGTAAGTCCTGGCATAGCACCTTCTCTATGTTCCTGGAGAGTACAACAGATCCCAGGCAGCACATGTGAAGCCTTTCTCGGTGGTAAAGGACCAGACATCAAACCTGCAATCAGCAGTGGAGTGCAAAAAGTCTGCAGAATGGCTTGCTCCCTCATCAGTAGGTAAGCAAGTGGCCCAGAGACGACAATCCTGGCGTCTGTCTTCTTTCAAACTGTGTCTTGAATCTAGTGCACTAGTGGCACCGTGACACTGCGGCATTACCCTTTGGGCCCTATATTTAAGAGTGTCTTACAATAAAATTTTCAACAGTGAGAACGCCGCCCTTAGTAGTTGTCCTCATTGCTGGAGCATGCAGAGCCATAGACAAACTGCTGAAGACATTTAATTGGTTAGAGAGGTGAAAACCAGCTGTGGGGGTGTAGAAAACCTCTGTTTTCCATGGTCAAGATGATGCTTGCAGGGCTGCTCCATGGCCACCATTGTCTTTGAAGAAAAAACACAGAGGTTAGTTAGTTAGTAAAGCAAAGTAATGTAAAGTAACACACATTGTTTATCTTAGCCAGTTTTAATCTTGGAATACACTATCAATAGCTATCAGCTGGGATACAGACAGACAGAAAGAGCATTGTGGATGGATGGAGAGAGAAAAGAGTTGTAAGGGAACAAGACAGGAAAACAAACCCCAGAAACTTACTAAACTCTGTTAACATGGCTGCACCTAATCTCACCCCCAATACCCAACTTCACCACTTTCACCATTGGTACTATTTTCATATGTTTCTAAGACTAGAACAAGCTGAATTTAAAAGAACAGGTCATGTGTTTGTACATCCAAGCACATTTTCACTAGAGTTTGGGGAGCTCAGTCAAGTTAGTTTGATATTGGATCTGCAGATATTTACTTCTCCCCTGCTCTCACTCACAATGTCCTAACATCTCTGACATGATTTTTTTAAACAATAGAGAACAGATAAACTGCAATCACTAAATATTCTTCTCAAAATGAAAAGACTGGAAATGTTGAGGAAATATAATCAAAATAGCCAGAATTCTTGCAGCAGGTGCCGTAGATGGTAAAAGAACGTCTATAAAGTGTGGATACCGAAAACTCTCACAGAGATAAGGAGCTGCTGGTGTTAGTTAAAAAGACAGTCAAACCTACTGAAGAACAGAGACTAAATAAAAATCAATGACTAACCTTAACTTCCTCACTTTTAAGGAATGGATATATTTTAGCACTTTAGACAATATAAACATGCATGTAGCACATTTTTATAACGAATAAATCATTACTGTGACACTGTCATAAAATATGCCTATTTGAACCATTTTTAAATAATATTGTTCCAGTAAAACATCCATATAGCTTACACATCTAAAGTCAGCTGTAGTGTACAGAGACACATCTGATAAATATACTACAACCCTTAGAATAGCCAGATTACAATTTGCTAACAAATGCTTAAGAGATCCTGGAGAATTCTGGAGAAAGGTCTTGTGGACAAATGAGACTAGGATTAACCTATATCAGAGTGATGGAAAGACAGAAATTGTGGATTGCTCACTCGCGCTTCAAGGGAGGTAAAATTTAGTTTGCACTCACCCTCTTATTAACGGTACATACTTGGAGCCCATAGGAACCATCCAAAACATAGGTGTTGGAAAGCTCCCACAAAGGTGTTTGTACTTCAGAAATCTTTCTTTCTGAAGACATTTTATAATCCTGGGTGTTTCCTTGTGAAAGTAAAGTCTGAACTGTGCAAGTCCTCAGTTTGAGTTGCTGAGAGTCAATTTAGGAGTGATCCCTTTATCCTACAGAGTGCTCTGTGTGTAAGTTTATTCTAATGTCCATATGAAAGCACAAAACCTCATGAATAAAAACATACACAAGGCTTGGCTGAACATATAAGGAAACGTACAACTTACTTAGAACCTATAGTTCCATCAGTAATCTTCATTACAGTGAAGTTAGCCACAGCTAAACCTTTGCTAAAGCATGGTTCTCTCCTTTTGGCTTGTAACCTGGCCTACTTCCAATATACTGCCACATAGTGGATGGAGTAGGAATTACCATGTAAAATGCCATCTGTTGCAACAATGGAGTCACATGGGTATCAGCTATGGCTTCAAGTTGTAGGACTTTTTATGGCATTATAGACGATAGGCAAGTGGCTTAAAGGTCCAACCACAACAGGCCCAATGAGACATAAAGAACCAGCACAACAGGCCCAGTGAGACTAGGGATGCACCTATCAGATATTAGGATCGGATATGTGTCCCTATATTAACAACGACCCCTTTTGGTCTCACTGACTTAATATTTCAGAATTACTTATTTTAGTGACAAATAAATAGCAATTTAATACATTCATATCTGTGTGTTAATTTGTTGTATTTTATTTTACAAACATGGTGAGGTAAACAGTTTATTTTTTTAACAATGTATCGGATCAATATTGTGTATCGATCGATAAGTTTATGTATTGGTATAGAAACTGAACAATGTTGGTGCATCATTAAATGTAACATATAGGAAACAGTTAAAGTGACAATTAAATAGTTTAATTGTCACTTTAACAGGTAAGGACACCAGTTTCTCTCAGAGAACTTTAACTTTGATTAAAAACAAAATAATAATACTGTCTTGCAGACATCTGATTGATGTCATTTATGGCTGATTTACCGTTACAGTAACTTGATCACAATATTCTGCAAAATAAAATGTAGTAGTTTACTATAGCTCCACTGAATATTGGTTTTGTTTGTTGGTTTTATTTGGTTTCCTAAGAGGAATCTGTAACAGGAACAGGTCATTGTAATTTTATGTGTTACCCAGGTTTTAAATGTTCAGAACATTAAAATCAGATGCAAAGCAAAAAACAATAAATAAATAAAAGCAAAAAAACTTTTAAAAATAATACAACGTGAATAAACTGCTCAAAACAGCCATTAAAGCAGATAGAAAATGACTTACTGATAAGTAAGGTAAATAAAACGAGCCTTAAATGACAGCCAATAGCTTGTTGCCAAGACTGGTCTGCGTCAGAGACGGCCAATCAGCGCTCAGGGGGGCGTTACCTCGGCTCCTCCGCTAGAGACGTGCTGTGGATCCGAAAAAAGGTGAGAACGGCAGAGTGAAACACGATGGAAAGTTTTATTAAACTTTGTTTCATAAAATCGCTCATAAAGGTGAACGTTGAGAAGTACGACTGAAACGACGATTTGGATTTAGTCTGCATTTGATTTTGTGAGTGTAATAGGTGAAGCTTTTGGTGCAAATAGTTCAAAAGATTAAAAAGAAAAGCCTGTAGAGTTGAGGCTAACATGCTTAGGGGTCAAGGGGTCATGAGCGAGTGGGCAGTGCTGGCCACCATTTCATGCTGCTAATGAGAGTTTTATATTGAAAGAGGGAAGAAAAAATTGCTTTACTTTGTAAATGTAGTATTATGTGTATCTATTAAGGCGCTGTTTTTGGGAACAGGTCAGTTTTTTCTGGGTGTAATTTTACTCTACTCTGCAATCTGGCTGCACCTGCGTGAACACTCTGCAGCAGTAGTGGCGTGGTGGCGCTGTAAAGTAATCAGTACAGTGCACCGGGGAAGATGCCGCCAAAATTCTGCGTGCTGTGAGCTGCAGATAAAAGTCTTACCACACAGTGCGTCTCACCTGTGGAGCTGTGTCTCTAAAAGCAGCTCAGAACTCAAAGCTAACTTCAGG